>NW_007257860.1:369359-433136 GCF_000164805.1 Carlito syrichta | reverse complement strand
CAGGGGAGACAGCCTACAGACTGGAAAAAGCATTTGCCAACTCTAGGTATGACAAAAGGCTTAACATCCTGAATCTACAAGAAACTGAAATGTACTGAAAAGAAGAAAACAAACAACCCCATTATAAAATGGGCAAAAGATATGAACAGACACTTTATAAAAGAAGACATCTGAGCAGCCAACAGACACATGAAGAAATGCTCAACCTCACTAATCATCAGGGAGATGCAAATCAAAACCACTCTGAGATACCACCTAACTCCAGTCAGAATGGCAATTATCAACAACTCAAAAAATAATGGCTGCTGGAGAGGGTGTGGTGAAAAGGGAACCTTCTACACTGTTGGTGGGAGTGTAAACTAGTGCAACCTCTGTGGAAAGCAGTGTGGTGATTCCTAAAAGCTCTACAAATTGACCTTCCATATGATCCCACAATCCTCTTACTGGGAATATACCTTAAAGAACTCAAATCACTCTATAAAAAAGATACCTGCACACATATTTTTATCGCAGCGTTGTTCACAATAGCAAGAACGTGGAAACAACCATGCTGCCCATCAAAAGAGGACTGGTTTAAAAAAATGTGGTGGTACATATACACGATAGAATACTACGCAGCCAGAAAAAAGAACAAAATCATTAATTTTGCAGCAACCTGGATGGAACTAGAGTCTATAATACTGAGTGAACTCTCACAGAAACAAAGATCCGAGTATCACATATTCTCACTCATATAATGGACCTTGAACATCCAATGTAATAGTATAAGAAAATGACTGATGGTACTGGGAAATTATGGGGGGGATGGGATTAACAGTAGCAAATATATGTCTGGGGATGGGAAAACACCTCTTATCAACAGGGTGCCTGGATGAAACGTAATTGTACACCTAACCTTTAACTGTATCCCACAAAACCATAATATAAAATATTGATTAATGAAATAAAAAATAAAAAAATAAGAAGTCCTACACTTAAAAAAAAAAATGATTTTGGGAGAGTTCTCTCTTTCATACTTTCAGTAGGATTGCTGTCAGCTCTTCCTTATATGTTTTATAGAATTCTGCTGAAAATCCATCCAATCCAGGGCTTTCCTTTGTAGATAGTTTTCTTATGAAAGACTCAATTTCCTAGATTGTTATTGATCTATTTAGGATCTCCAATTCCTTCTTGTTTCAACCTTGGGAGGCTGCATGATGTTATAAATTTCTCTATTTCATTTAGATTATTGAGTTTGTTTGAGTTTGCATCTATACAGGTGTGGATAGTTATCTCTGATAATGTTTTGTATTTCTTTGCGGTCAGTTGTAACTTGATCTTTTCATTTCTGGTTGTGTTTATTTGGGCTTTTTCTCTCCTTTCCTTAAGTCATTCTGGCTGTGGGTCCATCAAGAAAAACAGCTTTTTATTTGATTTATATTTTTATGGTATTTTTGTCTTCTATGTCCAATATTTGAGCTTCTACATTGGTGATCTGGATTCTTCTGCTAAAGTTAGAGTTTTGATGGTCTTGCCTTTCCAGCTCTCTTAGGTGATTTGTTAGGCTGTTAACTTGCTCTGTTTCTATTTTCTTGATGTGTGTTTGTAGAGATAAAAATTTTTCTCTTAGTACTGCCTTCATGTAATCCCGGAGGATTTGGTAAAATGTTTCTTCATTTTCATTTGTTTCCAGGAAACTTAATTTCTGTTTTGATTTCTGTGTTGACCCAGGAGTTGTTCAGCATCATACTGTCTATGTCCATTTCTTTGTGGGTTTTGAGGGAATTTTGTTGGTGTGATGTTTATTTTTATTCCACTGTGGTCTAAGAAGGTGTATGGCAGTATTTCCATCTTGTGACATTTGTTTATGCTTGATGTGTGCTGAGAATGTGGTCAATTTTGGAGTACATTCCATGTGGTGATGAATAAAATATATATTCTGTGGTTGTTG
Source organism: Carlito syrichta (assembly GCF_000164805.1). Classification (NCBI taxonomy): domain Eukaryota; kingdom Metazoa; phylum Chordata; class Mammalia; order Primates; family Tarsiidae; genus Carlito; species Carlito syrichta. The sequence continues at coordinate 431,206 of NW_007257860.1, read as the reverse complement.
GGTGGAGTGTTTTGTAGGCAATTACTAAGTACCTTTGGTTCAGTGTCAAGTTGAGGCTTCAGATTTGTTTGTTGATTTTTGCCTCAATGTACTATCTACAGTTGTTACTGGGGTATTTAAATCCCTAGCTATGATACTGTTAGAGTCCATATCTTTTTTTAGTTTACATAGTAGCTGCTTTATAAAAAATAATGCTCTTATGTTGGGTGCATATATGTTTAGGGTGGAAATTTATTGTTGATAGATCAAACCTTTTATGATTATGTAGTGTCCTTTTGTATATTTTTAAATTTTTGATAGCTTAAATGTTGTATTGTCTGATATTAAGATCATGACTCCTGTCTTCTTTTGTGATCCATTGGCCTGAAAATTGGTTTTCCATCCTCTAACTTTGAGTCTGTGGGCATCCTTTGTGGAGATATGAGTTTCCTGGAGGCAGCAAGTTATTGGGTCTTCTGTTTTTATAGTTTGCCATTCTATGTCTTTTCAGTAGTGCATTTTGTCCATTCACATTCAGGTTAATTATTGAAATGTGAGAATTTGTACCTAACATAATGCTCTTATGAGGTTGTTTTGTTTTCCTTTAACTTTTGGGTTCATATATGTGTGTTTTTTCATTTTTGTGGGTATGCTGTGTGTTCTGCTGCTTCTGTGTTTATGATCTTGTTAATTATAGTTAAGTATATAGTATTTTTCTTATTTCTTCTGTGCACACCACTTTTTTAAGCATCTCCTGTAGATCTGGTCTCAAAGCAGCATATTCTCTTAGGGATTAGATGTCTGAGAAGGATTTTATTTCTCCATTGCTCATGAAACTAAGTTTGGTTGAAATTGTTTATCTTTGAGAACAATAAAGATTAAAGTTCAATTTCTTCCGGCCTGTGGTGTTTCTGCAGATAAGTCTGCAGCAATTCTGAGTGGTCACCTTCAGTAGGTAGTCTGACCTTTTTCTTTTGCTGTCTTTAGGATTTTTTTCTTTTTTACCTACTTTGTGTAGGCAAATTATTATGTGTCTAGGAGTTGGTCTTCTCATAAGATGACTTGCGACTTGTGAGGGTTCTCTGGACCTCTTGTGCTTGTATAGTCATTTTTCTGGCCAGATAAGGGAAGTTTTCTTGAATGACCTCCTGGAATGTTTGGTCCAAAGTATTTTCCATTTCTCTTTCTATTTCAGGTATTCTGATCAGACATAGGTTTGGTTTCTTGAAAAATCACACATCTCTTGGAGAGTATCCTCTTTCTTCTTAAGTTGTTCCCCCCCCCCCTATATTTTAATAGATTGAGTTAATTCCATATTTTGGTCTTCCAGCTCTGAGATTCTTCTGCTTGGTCATTTATGCTCTCCATGCTTATCAGTTTGTTATTTTTTCTTGGATGAAGTTCTTTATTTCTGTCACTTCTAAGTATGCTTTCTTGAGCCTGTCTAGCTCTATTGCAATTTCATTTAGTTTTAGCACTTGCATTTCTTTATTTTTGTTTATTCTAACAATTCTCTGATCTTTGTAAGTAGCTTATGGCTACTGTCATTTTGGGAGTTAGCCATTGTTTGTGCCCCAGTAGCTGTTCTTTCTAGCATTGAGTCTTTGCTGGGATTCTGAGGTTTACCGGCAGTTTTTCACTGGTTTTTCTTCATTTGTAGCAATTATTTTATTAATTTATTTAATTTTGCTGCTCAGTGGAAAGTGGGGAAATAGTCATTTCTGATATTTTCTTTTACTTTTGTCCTTCCCTTTTCAGGGCTCCAAGTTTGTTCAGTTATGAAGTAGGACTGGGATGGGGCATTGTGTTGTCTCTTTATAATTTTGAGCACTTACTAGGGGTTAAGAGGGGCTGCAAGAATTCTGAACTTATTAGCAGGTCATAATGTTGCTATCTGGTGAATGGGCCAGCTGGAACTTGCTCCTTATATCTGTACAGTATGACTTTACAGTAGGTATGCTTGAATAGTCCCTGAATCCAAGACAGGGTCTAAGAAGGAAAAGAGAGAAAAAAGAGAAAGGAGGAGAAAGAAAAAGAGGAACAAAAAATAGAAAAAGAAAAAAGAAGGAAAGAAACATTAAAAAAGAGGAAATACAAAGAAACAGAAATAGAAAAAGGAAAGAAAAGAGAAAAGCACCCAACAAAGCAACCAAATGAGGTAATCAAACAAACCAACAAATACCTCCCCCCAAAAAAATTGATAAAGAGTTACCAGCTTTAGTATGTCTCTCTGGAGGGTCTCCCTCTTGTGATGAGTTCTGTGACTGCAGGGCTGTTACTGTTACCGCAGGTTACCTATTCACTGTTAGAACTTAAGATGTTAGAATCTTCTGGGGATGGGGAGACACCTCTTATCAACAAGGGTGCCTGAACAAAGCATATTTGTATACCTAATCCTTAACTGTACCCCATAATATCATAATAAAAAATATTGATTATAAATATATATATATACACACACACACACACACACACTGTTAGTAGGAATGCAAATTAGTACAACCTCTGTGAAAAACAGTACAGAGATTCTTCAAAGAGCTAAAAATAGAACTGCCATTCAATCCAGAAATCCCATTACTAGAGATCTGCCCAAAAGAAAAGAAATCATTATATGAAAAGAAAAAAAGAAAAAAGAAACTTCTCCCCCTGCTGCCTGCAATTGGTTGCTATCACATGCCCATATGAGGAAAGGGGGTTGAAATAAGTTATTTAAGTTACAGCCTCTCTGGGGATCTCATTCCTTCCTTCTTCTACCAGCTTTGTCACAGCTCCCATGGCACTCAGTTACAGGAGGAGAATGGGGCCTCCTGTCTCTGCTCTGCCCTCCTGATGTCTTTCACTTGTTTGCTAGGGGATGTGGGGAGTCTGTTAGGCACTCACCAGTTTCCTTCTCTGGCAATTCTACTGTCTGCATCTGTCATCCAACAGCTGACTCTGGGGCTCCACATGTCATTGCCCACCAGGGCTTGTGCACTGGAGGCAATGTTCTCTGGGGTCCCAAAGAGCAGCCTCAGTGCTACACAGAGATAACATCTGTTCTCAAGATGCAGTTTTGCTGAGCCATGGAGTCTACCCTGGAGCACTTTTCTGCCCAGGCATTATAGAGTCTGGTCATTTTCTGACAGCTGCTGTTCCTGTCACCAGTGGAGTCAATAGCTCATTCTCAAGCAGTTACCACAGTCTCTGGATCTCAGATTCTGGTGGTAAGACTCTGGAGTCCAGTCCAGGCTCTGGGTGACTCCTCCCCACTATTTCCTCAGGATTCTTCCTCAGGCTTCCTTGCAGCTCTCCTTCCATGACTCTGACTGCCAGTGTTCATTTTCGTGTGTGATATTAGGGTCAGCAATCATTCCAACTGTTCTTTCCAGGAAAAGCTTTGCTGATTTCAGAAACTGGTAGTCAGCTTCTGTACTCCAGAAAGTGCTAGGGTCCAAGCAGAGCAGCTGTGACCTCAGTGGTTCCACCATGAGGACCCTGGTCATTTGCTTTCAAGTCCCCATTCAGTCAGACTCTCACACTCTCACCTACACACAGAAACACACACAGTTGTCCATAAAATCACTCACATATACAGGGATTCATGCAATTTGACTGGCTATGCTGCCACCTTTCCAGAAATCCTCCTGCTGCAGGTACTTTTAAAAGTTTTGTATAAATTAAGTACAAAATAGCTTGAAAATATGAAGACATAAAATGACATAATAAAATTCTCTTTTTCTGAGCTTCTTTACCAGATTAAACCTAACTGCATATTTAGAAATGCAAAATTATGTTTTTTAGGAGACAAAGCTATAAAACAAAACAAAGGCATATGCTACCCACAAATCAGGACAGTCACTAACCTAGAAGCAATGACTGGGGAAGAAGAGGAAGAACTGTGTGGGAGAGGCCAGTAATATTCCATTTCTTGACCTGGATCATATATATATATGTATACTTGCTTATATTTATTCAATTATTTTGTTAATTTATTTATGAATTCATATTTTAATTTTTTGTGTACTTATGGCTCCTGTAAGGAAAAATAAAAACAGAATGCTAAATAAAATAGAAAATTAATGCATACTTCATGTACAATGCTAATTTAAATATTCTGAGTGTAGAGACTGCTTGGGAACTTTTTTTAAAGTTTCCAGTTTATGTAAGTGTGCAGCTAGAGTTGCCAGCTGTATGGGATAATAGTTACTGACTATACCATAACAACTCTGTGGGCGTCAGATATATTTCAGGAAGACATCATTTATGACACATATCCAGCATTTTTATCATCTAAGCAAAGTATTTATTTACAGAAAGGATACATACATACATTAAAAGATTCAAACATTAAATACCCTTCATGTACTATTGTCTTTAGCTATTTTTGTTAAATAATATTTGTACATGATAAAATATTTAAACAATAAAAATTTGATGTGAAAGTAATCCCTTGAACCTCTGTATGCATCAGATTCCCCTTTTAAGAGTCAATGTTTCTTGCGTATTTCCTCTGCACTCTTTCAGAGATAATCTATGCATATAAACACATGATAATTCGATTCATACCAATAATGTGACCTATTGTGACTGTTTGGAATTTCTGGGAGCACTAAACATGAGGAGATCTCCAAACATAAACTCTTACCCATGGACCAATATAGTTTGGTTATTTGTCCCCTCCAGGTCTCATTTGATCCCAATGTTGGAAGGTGGTTGGGGAAAGGAGTTTGAGAGGAGTACCATTGTGGTGGTAATGAATTCATTCTCATTCTATTACTTACTGTAAGATCTGATTGTTTAAAAGAGCCTGACATCTACCCAGCTGTCTTATCTCCTCCTTTTTGGACATGTGACACCTTCACTTCTGCCATGACTGGAAACTTTTGGAAGCCCTCCCCAGAAGTGGATGTTGGTGCCATGCTTCTTATACAGCCTGCAGAACCATGATCCAACTAAACCTATTTTCTTTATAAATTACTCAGCCTCAGTTATTCTCTTATAACAATGCAAAATGGACTAAAAAAGGTCTTCACTGGATGCTTACAAAAGAAATTGAGTACAGGGCAGGAGACATGGAAACACTATTGGTCACTGGGAGAGGAAGAAAAAAATCTGCTTCAGTATCTCATAAAAACACAAGAGACCATCCCAGTATCTCAAAAAAGCACAAGAAATCTGTTTATTTAGCAGAAGAGAAAAGCAGACACACAAAGAAATAAAAATAAAACCCCACTTTTTGTGGTGTTAAGACATATAGGCACACAGAGGCTAAGACTGAGGCTAAAGCAGAAACACTAAGAAAGCTCAACCCTAGACTGGGGCATGTAGGGTCTCTCGCCTCCATGAACCTCACACCAAGCAATAAGAAACAGAAAGATACTTCTAGGATAAACAGAAGGAAGAAGAAAAAATTCCTCTGTTGCACAGAAATGCGAAGCTGCCAAACACTGAGGCTGCAGTAGAAGCAGAAAAATCTTCTGTTTCTCCAACCTTCACACTGAACACATAGGAGCAAATGCCCAATGCTAGAGAAATTTGAAAACGGTGGGGCCCTGAAAATAACTATAGCAACAACAAAACTCTAAATCAGTCAAGCTAATACCTACCCATGCTAACAACCTGGGGAAAGAAAAGGAGTGTTATTTCCTAGGCAAAATGTTTGTACATTAGGCTCTATTGTTCTTCTGCATACAATGTCCAACACACTGAGTAAAAAATTATAAGACACAAAAAATTAAGGAAAAAGCAGCAAAACTTTATGTCTTCTTCTTCTGACTACTGTCAATAAATAAAGAAATTCACAGAACTAGAGCCAAAGATAGCCCAAATGTTGGAAATATTAATCTGGGGTTGCAAATAATTATGACTAATATTTAAAGGCTCCAGTGTAAAATGTAGGCACCACACATGAAGAGTTAGGAAATTTTTAAGGAATGATTGCAAAGAAGTCAGCTATGCTAGCAATTAAGAACATATATTAGAAATAAAGAACTCCCTTGATGGGCTTATCAGAAAACTAGACAACATTGATTACAGAATAAAGCATTCAAGAACTATGGAATAATATCAAAATATCTAACATCTATGCCATTAGAGTCCCAGAGGGTAATGAGAAAGGGAATGGTAGAAGAAATATTTCAACAGTATATGAATGAGAATTTTCCAAAATAAATGAATGACAACAAACTGCAGATGCAAGGTGTTGGAAATTCCAAGCAGAAAAAGTACAAAGAGAAAATAGCTAGGTATATATGCAAGCAAATGTCTTATTTTGGACCATATACAAAAATTAAGATGAAATTGACCATGGAGTTAAATGTGAGAGCTTAAACTATAAAACTTCTAGAAGAAATTATAGAAATAGCTTTAAAACCATAAGGTGAGCAAAAGTTTATTACATAAACACAAAATTGCACAAAACATAAGAGCAAACAATGAAAAATTGAATTATGTTCTAATTTCAAAGTTCTATTCCATAAAAGACACTCAAATGAACATGAAGACAATATTCAGACTAGGAGAAAATATGCTTAAATGGAATCTCTAATATAGAACCTGCGTCTAAAGTACAGAGAACCTTTAAAATGTAATGGAACAAAGGCAAATAGTCCAATTTAAGCAATGAGCAAAAAATATGTAACAGACAGACACTTCATCAAAGAATGTATACAGTTAACAAATAAGTATATGAAAAATGCTTAACATTGTGAATCACTACAGCAATGCACATTAAAATGACAATAAAATTGTACTTTACACAGGCTATAGTAGCTAAAATTAAAAGGACTTACAGTACCATGTGCTGGCAAGGATGTCGGTAGGAACTTTCATACATTGCTGATAAAAATTCAAAATGATATAGACACTTTGAAAAAATGAAAAATTTGGCAGTTTCTTATATATTTTTACCATATACTACAACAGCTAATTCATTCCAAGAAACTTATTCAAAAGGATGAAAGCATGCATACACAAAAATATCTTGGTGTAAGTGTTTATAGCAGATTAATTCATAATTGAAAAAGCTAGAAACAACTCAAATGCCCCTCATTTAGTGAATTAATTTAAAATTGTGTAGTATTTATATAGGGGCTAATACCCAGCAATAAAAATGAACATTTACATGGATACATCTCCAGAACATTAAATGGAGTAAAGGAAGCCACATAGAAAAGACTATGTACTTTAAGGTTTAATTTACATGACATTCATTTTTCACTGAAAAAGTTTAATGTTACTTACTAGGTATTAATAGTAGGCATTTATACTAGTTCACCAATGGAATATTTGCTATTCTCAACTGTATATGGAATTGGAATATGGAAACTTATTCAGTCAAGTAAAAGTCAGATAGAACAGGATATACTTATTGGTACAAGTGGGTAATATTGTAGTTTTAGAGAGTAGGACAAAGAATTAGTTGTCAAGCTGAAATAAGAGACATCTACCTTAGCAGAGACATCTACCTTAGTGTTGGAAACAACATCCAAGATTGCTCCTCAGACTGGGTGCTTCCATAGAGATTTGCTGCAAAGATGTTGTATTTAAGCAAAATCTATCTGACTTCATGGAGATAAATACCACATTTTTATATTTTTGAACTTCTCTAGCTCCATGAAGTAAGAAATGCTATGTGCTTAGTGTATCCAAAAGATACTGATGAAAATCAGATAGAAATTTAGTGGAGTGTTTTTCCTTTTTAATTTATGAGATTCAAATTCAAAGAGATATTCATTTAATCAAAGCCCTGATAATTGTTACTAGGCAAATGACACAAATCATTTAGAAATTCAGAGGAGGAATAATATTTTGTCACAAGCAATCAAAAAAGATTTCATAGAGAAAATGCATTTTATCTGAGGCTTGACATCTCGGTTAGAATTTGAGTGGCAGAGATGGGAGAATAGTGTACAAAAAAATGGAATTAGGAGGTTCAGATGAATTACAATAAAAATGAAGAAATAGGAAAAGCAAAGAGTCAAAGGTATTACTCTACTATCTTTTTCATTGTGAGGAAGCCAAGTATACAGATTTAATTTCAAATTCTGAATAATCTCTTACTTGCTATGTGACTTACTTGACATACCTCTCAGCTCACTCATTTGTAATAAATCTCCCCAATAATATTGTAGAAAGGATTAAATAAAATTTTATAAGCAAAATGCTTAGGCTTTAGGAAGTTTTTTAAATGTTATTTTCTACAACTCCAGAAACTTTGTTTTCATAAGAAGACTTTCAGTTAAACAAAGATGTTGTAAATAAAAATATACTCAAGATGAATAAATGAAAGACTTCTCACCTAACATTTAGATTGAGAAAAAATGACAGTGATATCCTGCAAAATGGAACAGAGGTGAGTTACACAGAACAAGTGCCAGCATTTCTTCAAATACCCCCAACCTTCTACACCAGGATGACTATTTCTAGCAAATTCTTAAGCATCTCTCAAGTTGTTGCCCATGCATCATCAACACCATGAATTACTACTTTGACACTTACTATATATTGAACATATCTCTATTTAGTCCTTCACTGAGAGATCATTGAATTAAAGAATCCAGTTCTAATATGATTTGTATCTTCAGCAACTATAAAGTATCTGGAACATAAAAAGAGTATACTAATGCTTGATGTAAAATAAACCAGAAGGAAAATGTTAGTTGAACATAGGGTACCAGAAAGTCAAATGAGAATTACAATTTTTTCCTTATAAATTTTTTGTAAAGTTAACTTTTATTTAAGGGTAATCGCTGCTTGATATAACATGCAAAGAAGAAGGAAGAAAAAAGAATGGGTTCTGGGAAAGGGAGGAAGGGAAAAAAGATTACTCAAACAAATTAAACAGAAATAAAAAAGCTATACTAGAACTACTGTGTCATGAGCAGGAACTGAAAAAAATAAAAAAGTATTATTAATTGTGGAGGAATTTTTAAGCTTCTTGCTACTAGATTAACAAATCTGTTACTATGATTCATCTGCTAGGTGTATGACATTACTTTGTTCATAGGTTTTATTTATTTATTTATTTATTTATTTATTTATTTATTTAGCTGGGAATGTCCTCATAATAAGATATTTTTTTAAGATGTTTCATAAAACGTCGGTCCTCCTTGCTTGATCTTGTATAGAATGGAGGAAATATTCATAATTAAAGCCAACATATGGGGGTGGCAGATGGTCAGTTCCCTCAATAATGGCTATGCTATGAATGAATTTTGAATTCTAAATTAAAAGGCAGAAAGTTCTAGAATGCATAATCCATGCAAGGAAAATAGCACTTTGAAAGCTATGCACATCAGTTATTCACTGTTTCAAAATAATGAACCCTTTAACACTCAATAATTTGTTAACCAAATTGCATAGCATATTCCAATATTCAAAGCACAGTGATTCTGACACTCATCAACTCCCTAATAAGCAAATAGAAAAATAAAAGTCAGTAATTTTTGTGAAATGCTTTGAAAGAAACCATATGGTTCACCAAAATTATTTTCAATTCACTTAAATAAGTAGTTTATTTGATGACGGAATGTGTCCTGCCAAACGACTACATGGGTAATGTTAAAGATGTGACTAAGTTGTCTCAAATAACACTATGAAATTGAATAGATCACATGCCATGTACCATGTCAAGGAAATAAGGAGATGGTCCTCTCAAAACTTGATTCAAATAAGAAATGGTTCACAAAGTTATTACTAAATCTTTCAGTTGCACTTCCTCCCATTATCACAAGCAAAGAATGAGGACAACAAGTTTCCAATGTTCCTTATGTCATGCAGACTTAATCAAGTTTTGGTTTCTATGTTAACACAGCCAAACAATCCTTAGCTATTAAAAAGAGAAGAAAACTAAACACATTTTGAAAATGTATGAAAATTTATGGAGATTCTACCTTGAAGAGATGATGTCATTAGCTGGAAGAGAATAGTGAGAAGGAAAAAACAATAGTTTTTTTTCTTACTACAATTCTGTTATAATATTAAGGTGTTTTAGGCTGCACACAAGAGCTCACACCTGTAATTCCAGCACTCTGAGAGGCCAAGGTGGTAGGATCACTTGAGGCTAAGAGTTCAAGACCAGCGTAGGTAGCATAGCAAGACACTGTCTTTAAAAAGTAAAAATTAGTCATGGTGGTGCATGCCTGTAGTCTCAGCTACTTGGGAGGCTGAGGAAGGAGGATCTCTTGAGCCCAGATGTTTGAGACTAGAGTGAACTATAAACACACCACTGCACTCCAGCCTGGGTAACCAAGTAAGATTCTGTTCCTAAAAAAAAAAAAAAATTAAATTATATTAATAAGTTTCCTAATTTAAAAAGTTAATATAGATCTATATCTAGCATCCCAGTATGAAACAACAATCACATAACATTTCATTTTCCATTAAAAGTTGAAGAACAAGGGCCACGCATGGTGGCTCGAAGTCTATAATCCCAGCACTTTGGGAAGCCAAGGTGAGGGGATTATTGCCTCAGTCCACGGATTCGAGAACAGCCTGGGCAACTTGGCAAGATGGTATCATTACAACAATCAAAAAAAATAGTCATGCATGGTAGTGAGCGCCTGTAGTTCCAGCTACTTGGAAGGCTGAAGCGGAAGGATCGTCTGAGCCCAGCAGGTTGGCGTGGGGGTGGCCACCGCACTCCAGCCTGGGCGACACTCCAACTAAAAAAAAATAATAATAATAAAATAAATAAATAAATAAATAAAAGCCAGGCTCGGTGGCTCAGTGTGTAATACCGTGCTTTGGGAGACGGAGGTGCGTGAATTGCCTGCACCCGGGGTTCAAGACCCACCTGAGCAACTTGGCAGGACCCCATCTCTACAATAAATCAAAGAAATTAGCCAGACATGGTAGCGCGCACCTGTAGTTCCAGCTACTTGGAAGGCTGAGGCGGAAGGATTGCCGGAGCCCAGCAGATCGAGGCTGCGGTGGCCACTGCACTCCAGTCTGGGCAACAGAGTGAGACTCCAACTCAAAAAAAAAAAAGAAAGAAAGAAGTTGAGGAACAGAAAAGTTATCACCTAATCATAAAGTTCTTTACAGAGATTCCCAGATGGCATCTGAATGGTAGTCAGATTGATGTACAAAACAAAGAATTGGCACTTACCAAGCAGAACAAATGGATCAATATAACCAATTTGTAGTTTCTTTTGCCTAGAATATTTTGCCAATGTAATATTGCCCTAGTTCCATAGATTTGTAGGATGTATTTGCATTGCTTAGTAGGAGACTAATAACTCCAAGTAAGTTAGACTAAAGTTTTTGTTCCCATTCTATCAATCACAAATTCCACACACTTCAACAACTCAGATAAATTATCTGAAAATGAGTGTTTTGTCTAGATTATATTTGGTTTAATTTTCTATGATTATAAACTTTTATGATTCTCTGAATTTATTTTTATCAGAATTCTTAACACCAACAAAATTATATTAATGATCATGTGAGTTTAGGGTATTATGTTTATGTCTTTACAAACACACACAAATATAGCCTGGAACTTAGGTTAGAACCGCATTGTGAAGGGTATTAATTGCTGAATCATACTAAAGATATGTTTTGTAAATGGTATGGACACATATAAAAGCTTTTTAAACACAGGTGTAAGGTATCATAATAAGATTTAAAAACATGGGTACAATGTAGAGGGTAGATTAAAAGAATATATCAGTAAAGTCAAGGAGATATGACATAACACTATTTTACAATGGAGATAATAGGGTAATGGTGTAGGAGAAAGGAAAACAACATTGGAAAATAATTCTGAAATAGAATCGATATAATTTGGTAATTAATTGGATGTGAAATGAAGAACAAGAGAAGACCAAGCTCATATGAGGTCAACAAACATGGCAACAGATAGCAAGGGATAGCCTTTTCGATTTTTATAATAAAATACATGATATTAAATATGAATTATTGACTTTTAATATATAGAGAGAGTAAGAAAAAAATTAAAATGAAAAGAATTTTGAACCCACAATTTATGAGTAGGTAGAGAATTAATGACCTACAAAAATATTTTAAAGAATAAACCAGAAAAGTAGAAAGGAAACCAGGTGAAAATCAATCTGTAAAAGTCAACAGAAGAAGTAGTTTTTTTTCAAAAAGTCTTGTCAATGTTTTCAAGCAATGCATATATAAAAATAAGATGAGCCCTGGAAAGAATCTGTAGGATTTAGTAAATAGTGAAGTTAGCAATGGCACTGGTCAGTGCGGTCCCAGTGGAATGGTGGTGGCTTACATGTGAAGTAGCAAATGGAAACACAGAAGTAGAAAATGCAGAAACTGAAGAGGTAACTGTTAACTCTTTCTTTGGGGTCCCTGATGTGAAAATTAGGAAGAATTTAGTGAATATGACAGGTGAAAGGTGAGGGAGTAGCCAAGGGAACAATTAGATACCTGAGGCGATTTTTTGATATGTAGGAAAGATGTCAGGGTATTTAAATGTTTTATTAGGAAGACACTAGTAAAGAAAATGTTAACTATAAAAGTAAAGAACACGAATACTGATGACATACTTGTGGGAAAGGAAGGCTATGGACTGTTGAGCACAGATGGAAGGATTTATTTTTATTTTTATTTTTTGAAAGCAGGATTTACCGAGAGAACAGAAAAGCTCTCAAAGTAGGAGGGGAACCAAGGGGGTTGCCCAGATTATTTTTTTAATAAAAGGGAATACTGCTCCCCTGGAGACTACATCTTAGAGATATCAAATATATCATTTGGATCAGTCTTCTCAACAGACTCCTCTGAGATGACCCGCTGGGAGCCACAATCACCAGTAAAAGTAAGGAGCCACAATCACTAGTAAAAGGGACCTGAAAACAGGAAAAACGCCGGCTGGGAGCAAGGCCCCAGTAAGATGCGGCCACGACAGAGGCAAAGCCCCATGGATCCTGTTGATGGACCTTCCCTAACTTTGAAGGATTGCATGCATAGGCTTGAGAATATTCCCTCTTTAGTTGAGATAATAGATGCGCAAATGGATGATGGCATTTGACAGCAAAAATTATACATAGGCATAATGGAGGTGAGATTGCAGCAAAAAGGGTGTCCCTTAGAATGTGCAAGGATGTGGAATTAGCAATAAACCTATGTATAAAAATGTAAAAAGGGCTTAACAGCAAAAAATTTCTCCCCTGAAGGGACAAGGGAATGCAAATTTTGAAACCTTTAGCTAAAAAGGAAAAACAAGTACTTCCTCATATCCTTTATAAGTAACAACATTGACAGTTGTGATTGATGAGGAAGTGGGAAATTGAGACAGAGTATCTCCACAAACAGGTATTTTTGGGAAAAGCAAGTCACAGACATGCCTTTTGATTTAAGAAATATTATAGTTTAATTAGAAAGAGAGTTAAAATTAAAGTAAGGATTAGATAAATAGCAGTTATAATTAAAAGAAATGTTTATTATAGATGTAGGTATTAGTTAAATAGAAGGAATAGTAAATAATTAAGTTTTAAGGTAAACTTAAAATTATATACACTTAATGTAGGTTTAAAATTAAATACATTTAGGATTAGAAGTAAGATTAATTTCATATATAAGTGTAGATTTAGACATAAGTTTTGTTTAGAAATATAAAATGTAAAATGGGTAGAATTAAGAAAATAGATTAGTAAAAGAAAAAAATAGAATAGTGAAGGGAAGAGATTCAGTTGGCCTAAAGGTCACAGGATGTGGCTGATAAATTGGCAGCTGGTATTTTGTTACACCACTGGTAGCAGGAAGGAACAAAATGAAACTTGTAAAGGTCAACTTCCACATAAACAAAAGAAAAAACATGATGTAAACATTTAATGTGTAACATTTTGTGGGTAGGGGGGTCAGTAAAAAACTATATAAGCTTGTAAGAGTTGAATAAAAACTGGCAGAGTCTTGAACTCTCCCCAGGAAGAAGGATCCTGTCGTGTTGGTCTTTTCTTTTTCACCACTTTCCGATACCCCTGTCTCAAGCCCTGCCTCTCTCCTGGAGCTGGACTTCAGCAATGACCAAATCCCTAGAGTTTCCAGAACTAAAGTTTCAAATTCAAGTGAAAAACTTGAATGTAAAAAAGTAAGTCAAATTTGTAAGATTCCATTTCAGACCATGGGCTGAGCTGGTGCCTGTTTTTATCAGTATGCCTTTTTCAAATCAGAATACACTTGAGTGACCAATGACTTACATAGACAGTTCTCAATATAAGCCAAGTGTAGCAGTGACCAGGTGTGCTTCTCTGGCTATTCTCTTGTGTCTCTGTACAGCATGACCCACTTCTATATAGAGACTATCTTCTATTCTCCATGTCAAAATCAGTCAAACCTGATGCTCCACCACACCCTGTCATTGAACTTCTCCACTTAAATTATTCTGTTAATCAATATAATGGATGGGATGTAGGAGTCCTTAATTATGCAAGTTCTTTCTATGTCCCCTGATACTTTGATAAAACAATTATTTTCTGCCTATATTCCTATCACTTGTGCTGCAAAAGTCCAAATTTTGTGGGGTCTAAAACTGATACAACCTGTGGACATCTTTAAGAGAATATTTAAATATTTAAACTACTTTATAAAATATATTTGAATATGTGAACTTGTAAACTCAAAATTACATGCAAGGCTCATCAAAAGGGTCATTTAAATGAAAGATAGTGAAAATCAAACTCCATTAGCCTCATGCTTAAACTGTCTAAAACCAAGGGAATTTTAAGTTGTATTGCAAAAGACGATGTATAATCTTTAGTTTTCCATGAAGTTCATACTACAGCGAAAGCATGGAAACTCAGATAAATTACCAGAAAGAGTGTCATTTGCTATTCCATATTCCCATGTATGCCTGCAATAACATCTCATTACCAAGGCTATTTTGTAAAATGTATGAATGTCAGTTTCTTGTAGTGTGATGGATTATTTCACCTAGATCATATTCTAGGATTTGCCTTTGATATGCCTCTCTCCAGATTTAATCACTCACTTATTCATATTAAATTTGTCATCACTTTTACACTTGGTTTTGTTTCTTTCTCTGCATTTTCACTACCATTTATCCTGAATGTTGACTTAATCTCCCTATTTGGCTTTCTGCCTGAAGTCCTTCACTTCAAACTGCGTTGACTTTATTACATATACCACATTACATTTCTTAAGATTTTGCTTTATAGGCATCGCATCCTTGTTCCAAAACCCTTCAGTGGCTCCTCAACACATACAAAATGAAATCCAAATAAACTAATAATTGTGGTCTATTATGGTCTAAATCCTTCACCTACCCTTATTTATGCTTATTTACTACTCCTTTTCTATGTGACACTACACTTCAGATAAATTGATTTATTGGTTGTTCCACATTCAATTTCATACATAATTCTTATACATGCTTTTTTCCATTTGCTATATTCTCAGCACTTTTGCCTCAGCTATTAAGTCATTATCTGCTGTACATGACCTATTTCAAATGTTACACATATCTTTCTCAAATTTTAGTAACAACTTCCTTTTTTATAATTGCCTAATCACTCTCATGGTGCTCAGTGTCCTTTTAGTACCATATTTACCTTCTCTTATTTATTTCCTATTGGTTCATAAAGAACACAAACCCTGTGAGGTTAGAAGGTATTTAGTCAATGTCTTCCTTTCTCTTAACACTTAGACTATTGCTCTGTGTTCAGAAGTTTATAAATATTTGTTGGTAAGACATAAATTTCATATAGAAAGACTGCAAAGCTAGACACTGGTGCTGATGAGAGGTTGTTGTTTTATGATATTTAATTGTGTTCATTGTGCTTTAAAATTATTATTCAGAAATAGGTTTTTTCCCAGAAAAATAACTTCTACCTTCATTGATTCCATAACTTGCCCTGTATTAAATTTCCTAAGAGTCTTCTTTACAGGCACTGAATTCTCATTCCAAAAACCTACAGTAATTCTTCAACACATACAAAAAAAAAAGATTTAAATAAACTAGCAACCACAATCTATTACAGTCTAAGTAATATCCTTACCCTTATTTACTACCACTCTTCTTAGTAAATCAACAACCCAATTAGTACATAAAACCTCAGCTTTATTCTTTTATAATGTCACTTGCAGAAAAAAATTGTATCTGGCAAGCCAAACAACTACTTCGTAATTGAAGACAGGAAATGACAAGTGGATTTTCATGCCTATCTTCAGAGATGGGCTCTGAAGACACACTGAAGTTATAACAATATATTTTTAAAATTATTTAGGCAGAGAAATAATATGTGGAATTGCCTAGATTCCCAAGCACATAAGAGATGGAGAATAAGTATTTCACAGGCAACTTATTATCAAATTCTTACAACAGTTCTCTGGGCATGAGCAATTACTAAATACATTTTCAAAATGCAATAACATTTTATCCAGTTAAGCATATTCTATTTTTAGTATTTTAATTCTACAAGTATCATTGTTTTAGTCCAATGCCCAACACTTACAAATAAATTTTGCTAAGTCAATCTATTTAAATACAATAAATGAAAATTTAATTGAATGAAAGTAATACAATGTTTATAAATATCTGAAATTTTTGCTCTTGATTTCAATAAGATCTCAATAGTCAAAACATTCTAAAAGCAGTATCATTCTTGCTGGGCGTGGTGGCTCAAGCCTGTCATCCCGGCACTTTAGAAGGCCAAGGCGAGAGGATTGCCGAAGCCCGTGGGTTTGAGACCAGCCTGGGCAACATGGTGAGACCTCACCTCTACAATAAAATAAAATTAAAAAATTAGCTGAGTGTGGTATCACGCTCCTATAGTTTTGGCTACTTGGAAGGCTGAGGTGAAAGGATCGCCAAAGTACAGGAGGTTGATGCTGGGGGACTATGAGCATGTCATTGCCCTCCAGCCTGAGTGACAGAGTGAGACTCTGACTCAAAAATAATAATAATAATAAAAGTAATATCATTCTTACATATAAGGAAATAGCTTTTCTATGTTACTGTGCGTTACAAAATAATCCACGATTTTAAAACTGTAGCAAAATTTATCTATTACATTTTTTGCACAATTTTTTTCAGCTGTAACAATATCACTAGGGTTATATTATGCCTCTTTATTTTTAATTCTTGTTAATTCTAGTCTTATTCTTGAACACAGATGCCTTCAAAATTCTCTCCATAATAACAAGAAGTTACTCTTGTCCTAGCGTTTCATTCAAAACTCCAGAATCTTACAAAAATTATTTAACAGCACAAAGCAGGTACTATGTATTTTCACATCCATTCTCTGGGGACTTCCAAATTTATTTCTCTATCTAATATCCTTCCCCTGATTTCCAGTCCCATATATCCATTTTTATGTATCACAGTATCTAATAAATAGCTCATACATAACATTTGCAAGGTTCAACTCTTCAACCTCTGCTTCCATCCCATATCTCTTGCCCTATTTTATTACACATCTCAGTTAAAAGTAACTATATTCTAATTTTTCACATAAAAATCTTGAAGCTGTCCTAGATTTCTCTTTACTTTCATGTCACACATTCAATTTTTTTTCTTTTTAGCAAATTCCGTTTCTACTATTTAAAAATATCCAGTACTTGACAACTTTTTATATGTCCACCTCTAGCGCCTTGACTCCAGTCACCACTGAATTTTCATGAATACTGTTTTTCATCACACATCAAGTTGATATGATGTATAAAGTACTTCCATGTCTAGTATTATGTTACAAAAAATAGATCATAAGTGTAGTTTTTAAAAATTATCTACTTGGTTGTTCTACATTTTATCCCATTGTCCCTTTGTACCAGCTCTTTCCCATCATATACTCATCTAAATTAGCTTAATATTGGCTATGTTATATGTATAAATTCAACAGCACTATTTAAAACTTCATATATATATAAATACATTTATGTTAGATCACACTTGGGAGCACATTGTAGATTTGTTAAGCTTGTTATTGTGAATTGCAAAAACTACAAAGTTACATAATGCAAACTGCTTGGTTGTCTAAGATGAGATGCTAACTGCCGTAAGCAAGGATATAGGATGCTACCATAGATCAGAATGCATGACCATGAGGAAGTGCAGTCCAGAAGGGAAAATTCCAGTGAGTTCTTCCAACATGACATCTCTCCACTATCCATGACTACAGCCAGGCCCTCTCCAATACAGCATGAATCTCAGGCTTGAGGAGGGGTTGCGGAAGGACACTTCCTCAGGTGCTCCATCTTGATCCTATGCCCAGTGACTCCTTCTTTTAAATGCAATTTCTGCATTCTTTAACTTCCTCTTTATATCTAACTGACCAATCCCTATTCCTCTAATCCACTGTTATTAGTTCTTTATGTTAAACTTTCTTTCTTCAGATTACTGTGTGATTTCTGTCTACCGATTGAACCTTGCCTGATACACACGTGTCCTCATGATAAAAGATAGACATGCCATTGCACATCTGTGGAGGAAAGGTAAATTTGTCAATTAAGAGGAGTGGGTATCCATATTGAAAAAAGAAAAATGAAAGAAGGAAGTAAAGGAAGGAAGGAAAAAAGTAGGAAAGGAAGAAAGAAAGGAAGGAACTGATTTTTAAACTACTATTTTATATTAAACACAATCAATTTTTTATGTATTAAAAAACTAAATGTGAAAGACAAAAACTGTAGAACTTTAAAAATGTGTAAATATGCACAGAAAAATATCTCTGTGATTTTAGAGAAAAAATTTGCTTAAACAAGATACAAAAAGCTCTAATCACAAAAGAAAGTACTGATAAATTTAAGCATATTGAAATTACAAAACTTTGTATATACAACATGAAGAGATTAAAAAGACAAGCCCCAAGTACATAAAGATTTTAATTTAACAAAGAAAAGACAAGACAAACCAGTTTAAAAGTGAACAAAATACTGAAAAAAAGCTATTTCCCATCAAGAAAACATATCTAATTGGCCAATAACCTTGTAATATGACCCTCAACATCATTATTAATCTTACATTTTAAAACCTAGCTATGATGAAGTATTATGACTGCTAAATTGGCAAAAATGAAGCCTTTCACACCTGATGCCTTCAAAGTTGAAGAAAATTTTTGTCCATAATCATGTCTGGAAATAATGCAAATAGTGCTCCTTTAGAAACAATGTATGTATCTTCTAGATTCATTTATCATAATTGGCATTATTGAGTCATTTTCAATCAAGTGAAATTTAAGTAGAAAATAATCTGGCTGGATTTAGTATCCTTGATTTAAATTTCACTCAACTCGTCTGACTAAGTAATACCTTATTAATTTGTTCCCAAATTTTAAAGATCCAAATATATCGACTTTATACATTTATATTTTTCTTTCTCACTTTATACCTCCAACTCTCCAGCAAACATATGAAAAATATTTTTATTCTACCTCTTCTTCCCATGTTTAAAAATATCAAAGTTTTGTAAGATATGAAGATTTTTATTTATTTATAAGCATAAGCCTCTTGAGCTATGCACAGGATTTTAATTATTTGGTAATTTTTGCTCAGTATTTGAAGATATTTCACTCAAAATGTAAGGTTTTAAATTTGGGAATCACAGGGTGTTTTATTCCAAAAAACTTACATTTGTACCATACATGATAGTCCTTAAATGCTGTATGCATGTATACATATATACCTGTGTGCAAATGTGTATTTTAAACATATGTATTCTTATGTATATTAATTCACTTATTTTTTAAGTTATTATATTTGTCCTCCAGGACCCAGATTTTGTTGTCAGCCCATTGTAATCATGTTCATTCTTTGGACTTCTTTATATACGTGGGGATTCTATATTTGGTACTTGAAGCTCAGTTCAGTTATTATAATAACTTACCTTAAACACCATTAGCCTAGGTAATTGCAGAAGGCACAGCTTAACTCTTTGTGCTCTATGGGATGACAGCATGGCAGAAGACAAATGAAATCATAGTAAGTATTGTTCTGGAAAATATATAAACATATATTTGTCATAAAATTGGCCAAATAAAAAAATTGAAAACTATAATAATAAATAATTTAATACATCATAAAAAAAGGCAGACAAAGCAAGAGAAAATTAACAGAATATAAGAAGAACAATCTGTAGAAGACAATTCAAATAAATAATAAAAAGGAAAATATATTTAAATATAATACTAAAGGGAAAGCAAATTAAAATAACAATGAATTACATCTCATATTTAACCATACTGGCAAATATTGAAAATATCAATTTAATATTATACAGTCCTACACTTTACATTTTTTATTTGGGATTAATAATATGATCTATATTATATGCCTTATGACTAACAGACACAGATAAATTAGCAAACCTTATTTCACTCTTTCCAACAATAAGCTTGATAATTTTTGACTTTTTAATGAGAAATAGCATTTTGTTTTATAATTGCTATTTATTTATTGAATCCTCAATTTTATCAAATTATAATATGACTAATAAAAGGAAAAAAATAAAGTCCAAAACACTTATCCTTTACACTTCTATTTCCTAGGGAAGTATGATAATATATGTTTAAAATTAGATAATCTTTTTTTTTTTTTTTTGGTCAAGCTTTCTATGAAAGACAAATCATCCTTTGCCCATTACTTCAACTTTTTATCTCCCTTCTAGAATATGATAATTTTTAAAGATACAGCAAAGAAAAGATAGAATAGCTTTATTTTTTAAAGTAAGAAGAAAAACTCTTACAATTACTGAGGCAGACATTTAAAGACTAATGAGAAAGCAGAATGAAAAAGAAGAAATGAAATGTGAAGATATAGGAAAAGTTTCCCAAATGACTTACAGGTTTACTACAGCATATATGAATGGACACAGCAGTGAAAAAATTTTCTGTCCATTGTGTGGCTGAGGTATATGCAGGTTAATGGTATTAATATTCAAGTTTAACTACTGCTCTCTTGTTGAGAACAAGTGTGACTTCTTTCATTCTAAGGGATAATCATAAAGGATTTTCTAGAGATTTCCCCTTAACTCGCAGACAATAATGCAAGTGACTCATATATAAATATCAAGGCCCATTAAAATATTCAGTTGTAGCAAGACTTATATACTACTAAGACTGTTCTTGACTTATTTTAAAGCATTGAAAGAGATATTGATAATAATAGATCAGATAACAGCACATTTTATAATGTTCTAATTACTTCCATTTATAATCTCCTGGCCTTTTGACTAAGATCAAGTATAGTATAATCTCCTGTCTCTTCATCCTCTTTTCTTGCTTACTTTATTATTATCATGTCCTGACAATCAATTTTATTTTTTATACTTTGTTACTAAACTGGCCTTTTAAGAATCCAGATAAAATAATCTAGCAAACAGTACAACTACCACATTATCTACAAAAACAAAGAAATAAAAAAATTATATCATTATCTAAAAGATCGTACTTACTTAGAATGTTAACTCAAAATTAACTTTCTCTTCATTTGTTTACCTTGTTGGTTTGTTATCCTCTATGTTCTATAGTCATCGGTTGTGTCTTTTAAAGACAAGTAAACAAAAACTAAAAATTTAATTATTTCACAAATTTTTAGGTAATAATCAAATACATTTGGCTGACAAAAACTGGTACAATTTAAGCTTAAGCTTTTAAAAATAATTAATCTTTAAAAGCATTTAAACAATCTTCATGTGTAATTCATAAATATGGAAATTTTTGCATTTTAAAACCAGGTAAAATAATATAGAAAACAACCTAGTGTTTTTTCCTCTAACTCAAGTATTTTTGCTAATAATCAAGTAGTTTTGCTAATAATTTTTGCTAATAATCACTCTCATTTCCTCAATATATAATAAACTACATGACCTGAACAATTCTAAACACTTCTTATATATTGTATTCATGATCACAACTACAATGCAAAGTAGTTACTGTTTTCTTAATTTTATAGAGAAGAAACAGAAACGCCATGAAACTGACAAAGGAAAATTAGAACCTGACTTTATCTAATAGATTTGTAATCGTTTAAGTGGTATTAACCCATTAAAGTTTACTGTTGGTGGAATTTTGATAGTTGTGTATTGATATCTAACCCTCACCACAAAAAAATAAAGATACAAAACAATTCCATTGTCTTAGGTTTCTTCATCACACGTTGTAAATCATCTTTTCCATCAATCTTCAGTCTCAGATAACTTCAAGTCTGCTTTCTGTCTCCATAAATTTCTTCTATAAGTTAATATGAATAAGTTGCACAGAAATTAGTCTTTTTGTGAGATTATTTTCACTTATCATAATGTTGTTAGAATTTTTTTTAAGAGATGGGGTTTAGATATACAAATGGTCATTTTACAGATAAAATTTGGGCCTCACTTTGTTCCTCACATTACCTGGTTTGAGATCAGTTACCCTTATTGATGAAGTGTATCCACCCCCCCACTCTCTCCCCTGGCAGTTTCCCACTACTGCCAATCCTTTTGTAATAGTATTATGATCATTGTTTAAGGTGCATTTATGAGTGAGAACATGTGGTACACAGTTCTTTGTTTCTGTGATAGATCACTGAGTATTATAAACTCTAAGTCCATCCAACTTGCTGCAAAGTTCTGAATTTTGTCCTTCTTTATGACTGTGAAATAGTACATCTTGTATATGTACCACATTTTTTAATCCAGTCTACTTTTGATGGGCAGCACAATTGGTTCCATGTTTCTACTATTATGAATAGTGCTGCAATAAGCATACGTGAACAGGTATCTTTTTTATAGAATAATTTGAGTTCCTCCAGGTATATTACCAGAAGGGGGATTGCTGAGTCATATGGGAGGTCCATTTTTAGATCTTTTAGGAGTCACCACACTGTTTTCCACAGAGGTTGTACTAGTTTTCACTCCCACCAACAATGTAGAAGTGCTCCCTTTTCCCTGCATCCTCTCCAGTATCTGTTGTTTTTTGACTTATTGATGATAGCCATACTGACTGGAGTTAGGTGATGTCTCAGTGTGGTTTTAATTTGCATTTCTTTGATGTTTACGAGGATAAGTATTTTTTCACATATCTGTTGGTGCTTGTATATCTTATTTTGAGAAGTGTCTATTCATATCTTTTGACCACTTTTTAACAGGGCTTTTTTTTCTTTTCTTTTCTGCATATTTGAGTTCCTTGTAGTTCCTAGATGTTAGACCTTTGTCAAATCTACAGTTGGCAAATATTTTTTCCCATTCTGTGGACTGTCTCCCCACTCTCATGATGGTTTCTATTGCTAGGAAGAAGGTTTTCAGTTTGATGAGGTCCCACTTGTCTATCTTATCTCTTATGGCATGGACATTTGGGGTGTTTATCAGAAATTGATTGCCATTTCCAATTTCCATAAGGGTGTATCCTGATTTCTAAGACTTTTATAGTTTGAAGCTTTATGTTTAGGTCTTTGATCTATTTAGAGTTGATTTTTGTTTATGGTGATAGGTAGGAGTCATATTTTAATCTTCTGCATATGGTCAGTCGTTTTTCCCAGCACCATCTACTGAATAAGTTCTCCTCTCCCAAGTGGTTGTTAGTGTAGGTTTTATCAAAGATGAATAGACTGAGAAATTAAGGTTTTGCTTTCATAATCTCTATCTTTTTCCATTGGTCCATATGCTTGCTCTTGTACCAACACCAAGCTGTTTCGATTACTGTAGGCTTATAATAAAATTTAAAGTCTGGAGGTGTGATACTTCCTATTTTGTTTCTTCTGTTGAGGATTGTTTTGGCTATCTGTGGTTGTTTATGGTTTCATATGAATTTCTATATTGTTGTTTCCAGATCTGAGAGAATGATATGCTGGTAATTTCATGGACATTACATTAAATCTGTAGATTTCCTTGGGTAGGATGTACATCTTAACAATGTTGACTCTTCCTTCCAATTTATGAGCATGAAATATTTTTCCATTTGTTTGTGTCTTCTTGGATTTCTTTGAGCAGTGTTTTGTAGTTTTCATTATAAAGGTCCTTCACTTCTCTGGCTAGGAAGATGTCAAGGAATTTCATTTGTGTGTGTGTGCGGGAGGGGGGGCTATTGTGAATAGAATTTTGCTTTTCATTTGGTTCTCTGCCTGTTTGTTGTTGGTGTATTAGAATGCTACTACCTTTTGCACAGTGATTTTGTACTCTTGAGACTTTTCCAAAGTCCTTCATCAGTGCAAGAAGGTTTTTGGCAGATTGTCCTGATTTTCAAGGTATAGAATCATGTCATCTGCAAAGAGGGATAGCTTGACTTCCTCTTTCCCTGCTTGGATACTGCTGGTTTTCTTCTCTTATCTGATTTCTGTAGCTAGGACTTCCATCATTATGTTGAACAACAGGGGTGAAAGTGGGAAACCTTGTCTTGTTCCTGTTTTCAGTGGAAATGCTATTGATTTTTGTCCATTTAGCAATATGTTGTCTTGGGTTTTATTGTAGATGGCTCCTACTATTTTGAGGTGTGTTCCTTCCATGCCTAGGTGTCCAAGGACTTTTATCAAGAAGGGATGCTGGGTTTTATCAAAAGCTTTTCTACATCTAATGATATAAGCATGTGATTCCTATTTTTATATCTATTGTGATGTTTTAAAATTTGGTTATACTGTTGTGAATATTAATATTTCACCTTTTATTCCAAAGTAATATTCATAGCAGCAATATGCCACAATTTGTTTAACTACGTGCTAGTTAATGGGAATTTGAATTGTTTCCAATTTTTTTATTGTTTTAAATAATGTGATTTTGAATATTTACATAGAAGTCTTTAGAGAAAAAAATATTTTCATTTTTCTCGTTAAAACAACAAGGAGTAGGATTGCTAGTTGCTATAAGTGTATGTTCTGCTTCAGTGCTACACTCTTTCCACAGTGACTGTGACCTCATTTCCACTAGCATTATATGAATTTCAGTTATTCTGCATTCTTGCCAAAACTAGATATTGTCAGTCCTGATAATTTTATCTATTCCAGTGGGTGTGTAGTGGTATCTCATTGTTCTTCTTTTTTCATAAGATCTTGGTGATCAGTGATGTTAAGCGTTTTTAAGGTGCTCATCATTTATACAACTTCTTTTGTGAAGTGTCTTTTTTATGCTGAACAACTAGTGGGTCAGCACTGAAATTGAAAAACAAATTAAGAGATATCTGGAAACAAATGAGAATGAAGAAGCATCTTATCAAAACTTCTGGGATGCCATAAAAACAGTTCTAATAGGGGAATTTATGTCTCTATGAACACACATCAATAAAATGGAAAGATCACAAGATGACAGCTTAACAAATCACCTAAGGGAGCTGGAAAGTGAAGACCACCAGAACCCTAACTTTAGCAGAAGAATCAGGATCATCAAAATAAGAGCCGAAATACAGGACATACTTCTTAAATACACGTTTAAGAAATAGAAAAGGAAGCCACAGAAAATATTTTCAAACATATACAAACAAAATGGTTTATCAAGAATATATAAATTAATCTTACAGATCAGTAACAGGAAGACAAACAATTACAAGTAGACAATTTTTTACTTTTTTTTTCTTTATTTTAAAGATGTGGGGTACAATTCAGGGTTAGGTATACAAATGTTTATTATGCAGGTATCCTTGTTGATGAGGTGTGCCCTCCCATCCTTGGCAGTTTCCCTCAACTGCCAATATTACCCCACTCCCCTGGCAGTTTCCCACTACTGCCAATCCCCTTCTTATAGTATTATGATAATTGTTCAAGGCCTACTTGTGAGTGAGAACATATGATGCTCTGTTCTTTGTTTCTGTGATGGATCACTGAGTATGATAGACTCTAAATAAATCCAAGTTGTTGAAAAGACTATGGCTGCATAATATTCCATTCTTTATGGCTGCATAATATTCCATTCTGTATATGTTCCACATTTTTTTAATCCAGTCCAGCTTCAATGGGCAACGTGGTTGGTTTCATGTTTTTGCTATTGTGAATAGAGCTGCCACAAAAATACATGTGCAGGTGTCATTTTGGTAGCATGACTTGAGTTCCTCAGGGTATATTCCTAATAGGGGGATTGCTGGGTCATATAGAAGGTCTTAAGAAACAGCCACACTGTCTTCCAAAGAAGTTGTTCTAGTTTGTGTTCCCACCAGCAGTGTAGAAGCATTCCTTTTTCTCTTCATCTCTGCATCCTTGCCAGCACCTGCTGTTATTTGTTTACTGGGGTTAGGTGATATGTTAATGTGGTTTTTATTTGCATTTCTCTGATAATTAGTGAGGCTGAGCACTTTTTCATGTGTTGGCTGCCCATATATCTTCTTTTGAGAAGTGTTTATTCATGTCTTTTGTCCACTTTTGAATTGGGCTGTTTTTTGTTTTGGGGTTTTATTTTTTTTTTTTTCCTTTTGGCACATTTGAGTTCTAGATGTTAGGCTTTTGTCAGATATACAGTTGGCAAATATCTTTTCCATATAGGTATGCAGAGTAATCTCTGATAATCTTTTGTGTTTCTTTGAATCAGTTGTGATTTGATCTTTTTTATTTCTGATTGTGTTTATTTGGGCCTTTTCTCTCTTTTTCTTGGTCATTCTGGTTAGTGGTACATCAATCCTGTTCATTCTTTTGAAGAACCAGCTTTTTGCTTTATTAAAGTATTCTATGATATTTTTGAATTGTTGAGGTTCACACTCTCATCACTTAGCTTATTAGGACCATACAAAATACCTTATTGCTACTGCCTCTCCCTATGTCTCTACTGAACTGAATGAAGGTCATGACCCTCAGGGTTAGGGGATAAAAAAAAAGTGTCACCTCTAAGCCTGATGATATTGATTTGAAGCTCTCTAAGGAAAGAAATATATAAAAATGAGAAACATAAACACTCTCCCACTCCAAATTATATCTAGTAGCTACCTAAGAGAGAGAAAGAGAGAGAGAGAGAAAAAGAAGAAAGAAAAGATATGAATACAAAGGGAGGAAACAAAAAGAAAATTTTAAAACATGAAACAGTATTCTACAATTCAGTTTCACCCAATTGAATATCCAAAATTTATAATATTTACTAAAAGAATATACAAAGCAAAAGATGGGGGGGAAAGTGCTCATTGCATTTTGTATACAATATAGATTCTAAATTATCTTTACCATTTACTGAAATGCAGAAAGGCCTATTTTATGATCTTAATCAATACAAAAATGCAGGTTATAACTATACTTGGGAATCTCATAATATTCTAAACAGTATACCCCCTATAATCGTGTGAAATATATAATAGCTAAAACATAGGTTTGTCTCACTTTAACGATAAAAAATGTTACCCTATTAAACTCCTTATGGTCATAGTGTGTGTTGCCCTAAATTATCTCATGGTGAACCTGGATGCTAAGACCCCATGAGTAATTAAATCTTTTGCACTTACAAACAGGTTTGCCAAATGTACCCTTATGAAGAGTTCCTCTAGTTTAAAAAGCAATATCCAATGTAACTTAAGTCAGAATCTTCAAAAGTTGAAATCCATTATAGAAGACCCATTTAGAGAAGGGGTAATTATAATAAACTTTTGCATACACCCCATGTATATATGACTTTCTTCCTTCCTCATAGAAGTTACATAAAATACTCTACTGAAGCACAACTATGCCATTGGTATCCACACTGGAACACTTTTCCTGACTGTGCATTTACACGCAGATGATTTCTTGAATCATAGTTATAGCATGTCTACAACTCTTCCCTGCAGAGCTATAATCTGTCTCTGCGTATGTGTATCATATCTGGCAAGTGATTATCTCCACCATCCACTTGTCAGAATTCTGTTTTCTCTGTGTAATATCCAGTTCATGTTTCAAATTTTTATGTCTTTTTTCTGGATTTTCTGGAATATTAGGACATCACTTTTTTTATAACACTATATGAATGCCATCTATAGCAACTAATTCATGCTAAAGTGATTAAATAACCCTTAACATTGCCTGTAAATATAAGAAGCACAAAATTATTTTGGGAAAGTTAAATCAACATGCATGCGTATAGTATTTTGATTACAAAGTGCCTTCATACATATCATCCATTTTTTGCCTATAAAGGACACAAGAAGAATTAGTCCATTTTACACCTGGCAAGACTGAGGTTCATAGATACTAGCAGGTATATAGAAACTAACAGGTAACAAATGGAAGAGCCAAAACAAAAAAGTAATTGATCCTGCCCCCCCACCTTCACTTTCCCCTAGATCTCTATCTCAATATGACAAATTAACAGTTTTACTTTTTCACTTGATATGAACTTTATTACTTTGCTGCCTTGATTTACTTTAGTATTCTTAAGCCCACTTAACTATCTTAATTCTTACTATGTTGCAATGTAATAAAGATAAGATGTTACTAAGTCTGAGGTAACTTAAGATCTGCAGAAACCAAATTTGACTTGTCAAATGGTTACAGTAATATTTTAAGTGAGAAACTAGATTTAGAATCTAAAAATCTATATAAATGAAAGTATACTATGGTTGAAACCTCTTAAAATATAAACAATTTTAGATAAGATAGAATACAAAATAAATATATGACAGCCTATACATGATGTAAATATTTTAAAATTTAATATGATTATGTCTTCTTGCAATATAGAAACAAATAGTTTTCCTTCAAGGGATTTTAGTTATAGAAATATTTTATTTTGGTTCACTTCAGTTTATTATAATGATAGATACTACTCTTGTTGAGTTTCAGAATATTGGTCTCAGACTCTTAGATGCCCATAAATATTGCAAATTTTGTGTTCTACTTTCCTTTGTTGTCTTCTCCTTCCACAGTCAAAAATCTATAAAATACAGTCTTCTTTATTTTATTTCTCACTATATTCTTCCATTATTTATTTGCTTCCTTCCTTCCATCCTGGATAATATAATATTCTCTCTCTCTCTCTCTCTCAGGTTTATATATGCTGCTGATGGGTAATTGTCTTAGTCTGCTATGGTATTATACAGTACCATAGACTGGGAGCTTAAACAACAGAGATTTGTTTCTCACTATCCTGGGAAGTGAATTCAAGACCAGGTACTGACCTATTCAGTTATTGGTAAAGGTTGTCTTCCTAACTTGTAGAAAGCTGACTTCTTGTTATATTCTCACATTTGCCATTTCTCGGTGTAGTTGTGAGTAAGTAGAGGGAAACAGATATCCTTTACTTCCTTTTCTGATAAGGTCCCTAAGCCCAACTTTATGACTTCATATACCCTAATTACTTCCCAAAGGCTCTATCATCAAATACCACCATATTGGCATTTAGGACTTCAACATATGAATTTCAGGTTGACCCAAATATTCAGTCCATAACAGCAATAGAGGACATTGTTTTGGAAATTTTTTTTTCTTTCCACCACTATCTTTGTTTTCTCAATAACTGCTACTCTAAGTCAGTCTGCTGATGCTGCAGTAATATTTTCATAGCTGTACATGCTATCATTATTTTTATAGCCATGTTCTTATTCCAAGATTTATTACTCACTCATATTTTTAGAAGTGAATTTGGAGCCGGGCTCGGTGGCTCAGCCTGTAATCCCGCGCCTTTGGGAGGCTGAGGTGAGTGGATTGCCTAAGCCCGCGGGTTCGAGACCCGCCTGGGCAGCGAGACCTCATCTCTACAATAAATCAAAAAAATCAACTGGGCGTGGTAGCGCATGCCTGTAATTCCAGCTACTTGGAAGGCTGAGGCGGAAGGATCGCCGGAGCCCAGCAGGTCAAGGCTGCGGTGGCCGGGAGCGGCCACTGCACTCCAGTCTGGGTGACAGAGTGAGACTCTAACTCAAAAAAAAAAAAAAGAAGTGAATTTGATAATGTTAATAATCTTATTGAATATAAAAAAATTACTGTACCCATTTGTCAAATGCGGTAACAGATGGAGAGAGATTGAATACTTTCCTCCTAACTTCTTGAAAAATGAATCAAATGTTTTTTTAAAGGTTTATAACTCAGGTTTCCTAACTTTTATTAAAGATATTTATTTAGGCCTTGTATCCATGATTTATCACCTGTAGATCTCTGAAGGATATTTAGATTGCTTGGTTTTTCTAGACATTAGAAATGATGACTGTATCTGCTGTATGATTACTATAACTTTTTAAGAGATCTATATAATGTCAGAATCAATTCATTAACAAATGAAGCACTAAGAATCTTTATTCCAAAAATATTTCTTGACTATAAATGCAATATAAGCATCACTAGCACTAAAGTAACTAAATTTGACCTGAGCAAGTGAAAACTAAAGTTTAAAATTATGGATAATTAACATTTATGTGTTAAGCTAAATTTCTGAAATAGCAAGAATTACCTTAATTGAATATTACTGTCAGTGTGATTATTTGTAAGTTTGAATTAAAAATTATTTTAAAATATGTACAGAATGATGATAGGTAGAAAAATACAAGTAACATCAGAGCTTTATTTGTTTTTCCAAGAGTTTCCATGGAATTAATTTCAGCAAACTATTCTTGGCTGCCCTTATGCATAAACTACTGGTTCCTCATAATGGCGTATGGCATTTCAATTTCAAACCTGCCCTCAATAAACAGGATGAAGAATTACTGTGCTCATGTATAAACTGCTTTGCGACTTAATGTTTATTTACTATAATCAATAACACCCAAATTCAAAAAAAGCATATGAAAAGTAAAACAATATTATTTCTTATGCTAAGAAAAGTCTTTTCTGAAATATAATTTTCTGAAATATAAAAGATTATTAAAATAATAAGTGCCACAAGGTAAACTTCATGCAACAAATGCTGTAATGTAAATTAAGCAGTAAAACATTCAACACATCTACTTAGTTTCTAAAGGTGATTTTGTTTATGCATTTATTGATTTCTTCAGATGTATAATCTAATCTAGCCCGTCTATTCATCAGCCCTAACCTGTCCTCCATAAACCATCAAATAATGTAATTGACAATATTTAGAAAAATACATTATGCCCCCAAATAGTATCTCCTGGTATAATGTCTAGAAAAACCAAGCAATCTAAATATCCTTCAGAGATCTACAGGTTCACCAAATTAAGCACGCACATTGAAGCAAAAACTTTGACTAATTTTTTTCTAAAGAAAATTCTTATTTTTGAATAATGCAAATTTGAAAAACAATTTTTATATTCAGCAGACTATTCTACTCTTCGCTTATTTTTTTCTAGTCTTTGAAGTCAACCTTTTCTCAGTATCTATTCATTGCCCCTTTAAAAAGAATACTAAGTACAAATAGAGTACAACACACATTTCATACATTGTCTTTAATCCTTAGAACAATACAACCAATTAGTTATTCTTTGGGAGGTGGAAAAAAAAAAAGTTAGTGATCTACCCAAGATCATAAATACACCCTATAGCCCAAATTTGTTCAGTTATTAAACTCGTACAGATACTGTATGGCAACAGCATTAAAGATGAGGCTAAGGTTAAACTTTTCTGAGAAGGGGATGATTATGGGTGACACGTTTTTTGCTAAGCATGTGGCACCTGGCCAGAGATATTAACTACATAAATATTGTGCGGGAATAATAGCAGAGGTGAAACCCATGCATCATTAATTTGGACCTAGGGATTTTACTAAAACTGACATGTTCACTAGGAACACAGTAGTGAGCACTTGGGTAGAATGTTTGTGTGTTCAGAGTGTAAGTGCCAAGACATAGGTGTCAAGCACTAGTAAAGAAAAGAGTTTGCAATGAATTCAATAACACATTAAAAGAATCATTCCCCATAACCAAGGGGGAAATAAACCCACACATTTACAGTCAACTGATTTTCAACAAAGGTGTCAAGAACACGTGATAAGGAAAGGACTACCTCCTCAATAAATAGTGTTGAGGAAACTGGATATCCACATGCAGAAAAATAAAATTGTATTTTTAATCTCACACCATGTACAAACAACAACTCAAAGTGAATGAAAAATTCACAGCAGAAACTGTAAAGCTACTAGAAGAAACACAGAAGAAAAACTCTACAGCATTGGTCTGGGCAATGATGTATTAGTTGTGATGTCAAAAGGACAGGAAACAAAAACAATAATAGATACATCAGATTGCATCAAACTAAAAATCTTCTGCGCAGCAACAGTCAATAAAGTGGAAAAAACCTACAAATGGGAGAAAATAATTGTAAGCCATATATCTGATCTATCCAAAATATATAAGATGGCAAAAGGAAGAAAACGGGGAGCTATTGGTCAAAGAATACAAAGTTTTAGTTACATAGGAGGAATACACTTTGAGACCTATTGCACAGCAGGGCGACTATAGTCAACAATGGTATGTTGTATATTTCAAAATAGTTAAGTGAATTTTGATTTGCGTTTCTCTGATGATTAGTGAGGCTGAGCATTTTTTCATGTGTCTGTTGGCTGATCATATGTCTTCTTTTGAGAAGTATTTATTCATGTATTTTGCCCACTTTTTCATACGGCTGTTTGTTTTCAAAATAACTAAGGAAATTTCAAGTGTCTTACTACAAAAAAAAATGCAAAGTGTGATAATGGATATTTTAATTAGCTTGAATAGTCATGCCACCTTGTATCAAAACATCACATTGTAAAAAAAAAGTATGCAACTATGTATGTATACAATAGTAACTTTTCTATTTAAAACAATGTTAACTTCAAAAAAGAAATGGCCAAGAAAAAAAAAAAAGAAAAGGGTTAGTGTGAGTTTGAGCAGAGTTAAAGCTGATGAGGTATTTCTTTCTCATTCCCCCATCTTGATTCTTCCTGTTTACGGTATATTTTCTCTAAATCTCTGCCTATTCCTCCTCTGCAATTTTCTCTCTTTTGCTCCTGATTATGTCTCTTCTCTCTCTCTCTCCTTGTCATCTTTGTTTCTTCTTGCCAATTCTTGCCTACTTTCTTGCAACTTCACGATATGATTTTTCTTACCTTCTAAATCATGCCTCTCTTTCTGTAACATAAATCCTTGAATCCCTAGGTCGTATTACATCAATCTTTATAGGTTAAAAAACTCTTAAATTTTTATCTATTTTTGTAAGAAATTCTATAAAATAATTTATTCATTACATCAATGCTTTATGTAAAATATTGAATTTTTTAAATGAGTTATAAAGAAATAGAGTAAAATGTAGGGTTTTTTTTTTCTTATTTATGAATTAAAATATGTCCAATAGTGAATAATAAGTGGGCTATTCAGGTAATACATAGTTAGCCATGAGATAATATGAAGTGAACATGTAGATCTTGAACTGAATATTAAATTTATGTCTTACCTTTCACACATATAAGCTTCAGTTCAACATCCATAATGTGGAAATAATAGAATCATATTAGATAAAATCACTAATGTACCATATGTGAAGCATTCAACAAAGCTTAACTTTTACTATGACTATAACAACAAAAATGACAAAAAGTCAAGATGCCAGCATCTGCCTTTACTGCTCCCATGATACTGATTTTGCTATCTAAATTTAAAACCACATGGTATGAGAATCCTCACTTTTCCTTCTTAGGCTGGAATAAAAATTTTAAAATGTGAATTAGTGTTATGGTGATTTGTTAACTGTATGGCTCTTTATTCAGTTGTCTTTTACTCCAATAAATATTTGTTTTGTAGTTACCATATACCAGGGATCCATTTAGACTCTGGGCCTGTAATGATAAACAAACAAAACAAAGTTTCTTGCTTTCTGGAACATACATTCTTGTGGATGTGATAGAAATTAAACAATACCGCCAAAGACAATGAGATTGATAAATACAAAAAGCAGAATGTTATGATAGGATATGATAGAGGTGTGATTTTCAATGGAAAGGGTAGACGAACCTCTCTGAAATTATGACGTTTGATCAATGACTAAGGTGGTGGAATAAGAAAACTAATGTTAATTCTTGGTACAGGGAACAGTAAGTGCACAGGCTTTTGAATGGGAGCTAGCCCTGGGAGTCTTGAGAAGAAACAAAAATAAGTCCCAAGTGGTTGAAGCAGGGTGCCCGCTGGGAAAGCTGTAGGAAATGAATGCTGATGAGTTCAGACCGACATGTATTAGCAAGATTGTGTAGGCCTTGTAAGCCCTAGAATGTTGGTTTTGATACTGTGTAGGATGGAAATCTTTAGAGGTCTTGAGCAGGAAAATGACCTGAATATATTTTTGCTATAAAAAGCTCACACTGGTTCCTGATGAAGACTATGCAAGTTATTTAAACTCTCAACTCTCAATTCCTTGGTTTTGAAATAGGAAAAATAATGTTTACCTAATGTATCTCATGAGCACTGAATGAAATAGTATGCATAATGCCTAACACCTAAGATCTCAATAACAAGTATTTCTTTTTCTGTGTTACTTTCTCTTGAGTTAGATAAAAGAGTGTCCTTATTTCTTTTAAAATTAAATTTCACCCACCAACTCTATTCACTTACTTTTATATTTTTCTGCCCCCTCAGGATTTTTCTGTGTCAAACGTTTTTTAATCTCCATCTTCTGTCTTTCTTCAAATGGATTATTCTCCTAATCAGAAAACATATGCATGTCCTCTTACTGCAAACAAAAACAATTTTTTCTACAATCCTGGTACTTCAGACATCCCACCAAAATGTACCATTCTCCCTCAGTTTTATACAAAACCTCTTAAAAGCAATAGTCACTATATAATGTTTCCCTTTCTTTCACACTTTATTGGTCCTTCATGTTTATAGGCTGACATTTGCCATTGCAACTCTATCAAAACTGATTGTCTCTGATTGTTTTACCCAGTAGACAAGCCAGTAGAAGGTTTCAATCATGACGGCAATAAAATAATTCTGCTGCTACAAGTTCAAGAGTCACATGTTTGTCACGGCTCCTGTAAGGTGTAAATAAATTTTTTAAAGGAGTTTATTTGTTATATTTTATCTTCAGAAAAGGCAACAGCAAGAACAACATCCTTAATAATAAGTAAATAAAAATTGTATTAGGAGGGACAGTGGAAATTCCTAGTTAAAAATTTTCCTACTATGTGCTAATGGGGGAACAAGTACAGGACTTGCCCCACTGCTGTAAATAAAAATGACAACTGGAAAATATTATTTTTAAAAACAGTTATAAGATATTGGACAAGAGGTACTGCAGAATATTGATCTACAATATGAAGGAAATAAATGAGGTGAAATTTATGATTTTTTATGATATTTTTCTTGGCCTTTTCTTTTTTTTGAAATTAACATTGTTTTAAATTGATTTCTTCATTGAGGTACTGTTTGGATTACAGCTCAGGGAAGGAGAACACAAGAGGGCATGGTGTTCTCAAAGTGTTGAGAAAGATCTTAGAATTAATTCAAGGATTTTAATGTGGCTAGAATCGATTGGAAAGACTACTAGGAAAAAAAAAAGAATCTGTGCATAAAAAAGGATACACAAACCTATAGAAGGATCCCCTTGAATAGATTGCTGAATAATGATCTACAAATTGCTGAATAATGATCTACAAATAATGATCTACAAATGGCCAGGAAAAAAGATACTAGAGGAAGAAATAATAAAATGTCAAAATATAACAATTCCTAGAACTCACACAAGGTTAGGAGATAGTTGAGCTATTACTGGAATAACAACATACATTTATCATCTCACAGTTCTATAAGATAGAAGTCTGGGTTGACTGAGATGGCTTCTCTGTTCCAGGTTACACAAGGACAAAATCAAGGCACCTATTATCAAGTGACTCTGGGAAAAGTCTGCTTCAAAGCTTATGCACATTGTTTGCAGAATCCTTAATTTTCTTGCCAGCTGTCATCTCGGGGCCACATTTCACCTCTAAAAGCTACATTTCATCACACATTCACCGTCCTTGCACATGGGCCTGTGTTTCAAAGCCAGCAGTGGTGTTTTGAACACTTATCACTCTTGAAATCTCTCTAACTTCTATTACAGCTCTCACTGCCTCTAGCCAGAGAAAGTTCTTTGCTTTAAAAATCTCATACATCTAGGACAACTAGATTGATAGATACAAAAAGCAGAATATCATGATAGAAAATGATAGATGTGTAATTTTTTTAAAAAAGGTAGAAAGAACCTCTCTGACAAGATAACATTTGATCAGAGACATGACTATGGTAATAGAATAAGAAAACTAATAATAAACTAAATTGTGCCCAAACAGATAACCTAGCATAAATTTCTATCAGAATGTTCATCATCTTAATTACACCTTCAAAGTCTCTTTTTGCCAAATCATATAACATACTTGTAGGCTTCCAGATTAGTGTGTAACCGTTTTTTTAGAGGGTAGGGAAAGAGGCCTATCACAATTAATCAACAAAAAAGAAAAAACTTGGCAATTTTATGTATTTTTATCTTCATCCTGAACACCCAAATTTTATAATTATAGCTGAATTATTTCTTACTTAAATAACTGTATAAGACATATCATTAATGCACTTCCATATAAATGAAAAATTTTAAAAATACATTTTTGCAAAAAATTGGAAATGTTAAATAACAAGATAATCCTTTGAAAATAACTTATTTGTAGTGAGGACAGAAAATCAAACTCTCTCTTTATTATTTGTTCTTGTTTTATATTCCGGAATCTAGAATATGTTTTTAAAAGCTGCCCTATTTGTCAATGTGTCATGAAATATATTTCAGCTTCAAGCCTCCTGCTCCTGGGGAAATCACAAAACATCTCATTCAGCTGAAGAGACTGAAACTCCAAGCACTGCAATTAATATCTTCCATTTTTGCCATTGGCACGGAAAGCAGCTTCTTGGAATCTGAATCACTAATTGTATCTAATAGCTTACATCTGGCTTATACAAGTTCAGCACATTAGGACATGGCTATGTGTCCTGATCACCGGGCACTGAGTGGACACATTCTGACCTAAACCTCAAAGGAGATGCCATATTATAACCTTTTCAAAAAATAGAATATTCATGAATGAATGAAATCTGGCTTCAGGAAACTGTAGACATTCTCCCACTGAATGTAGCTTTATTATAATGGGCAGTCTTGAATAAAATGATAGAAACACCCTAAAAAAAAAAAAACACCCAAAAATCTTCCCTTGAGTTCGTCAAATGAAGTTTTGTTTAAAAATGTGAGATAAACAGGTTGTTAAACTGATTCACTTAATTTTTTGTCTTGCGCTATGAAAACTCAAGGGCCTTGCATGTATTAATTTTAATAGTTCAGAAAACCACTCAACTAAGGGTTCAGTCTAGAATATATAAAAAGTATACAGTGATCTGAATCTCAGCCCCACCAAATTCCTCCTTCTCGCAATGCAGAAAAAAAAGTGTCCTGACATTTCCCTTAATGAATGTCCCAGTCCAGTCCGTTATGACTGAGATCCTGGTTAATAACCTTCCTGAACGTCAAGGAGCGCTACCGTCAGGGCCGCTCCCATGCCCAAAGCAATACTACGCCATACATAAGCAACCTCCATTTTGGGGAGGAGCTATCGAAACAATCAGGCACAAACCTTCTAGAAGGGTAAAGAAGGTAGACTTCTTTCTGTATTTGACTTCTACAAGTGCACACACAATATCTTGGCTTCTTTTTCCTTCGGGACATTTTCTTCCTGTGTTCAAATATTCCTGCTTTCTGTTAGCATTTTTATTATTAAAAGGAAGAAGAAGAGGGCTTTAGGTACTGCAGTCTTTCGCAAAATACGTATGTTCTATTTAGCAATACCTTTAAGTATGGTTACTCTCTGGACCTTACTTACTTTGGAAAATGAGAATGAAGGGGTGCTAAGAGTTTTTAGTGATAAATCCCTTCCTACTTTTGTTGAAACATACAAAATTGAAATACTCAGAAGGTAGATTAAAATGGCACCCAGGCACCAACATTTTAAAAGAAGGAGAGCGTAAGAAACATATATATCAGTTAATATTGTATACTTCAAAATCACACACTCAAAAACATATAGTACTTAATCATTGTAAAAAATCAGACTCTCTTCAAACATTCTTGCATTTTTCTTGGTGCGTGTATGTATGTGTGTGTGTATTTGTGTGTATGTGTGTATATACAGATATATATTTCACCTTCATGTAGTAGACAGCAACATAATATTTTTTGTTTTTAGGGCTACTAAACTTGTCTCTGTGACATATATGTATATGTGCACTTATGATTTTTATAATTTTTTTCTGAAATGTAAGATAGTAAGTAATAATTAAGATAGAACCTAACATTTAACACTGTGCACCTATGCAAAGAGAAACACTGTATGTGACTTTTATTTATGCAGTCATTAATATGGTCCAGTAAGATGGATATCACTAGCATCCCATGTTACCTCTGAGGAAAACTGGAATGAAGAAAGGTTATGTCAATGGTCTGTGTAATCTTTAGGAGAGATGAGTTCAAGGAATGAGGTGTCACAAAGGATGGAAAAATCAATACCTCTACCTAGTCCATGTTCAGAAAGAGTTTCACAGAAGATGGAAAATAAACTGCTATTGAAGAATAAATGAGTAGGACTTGGCAGAGATCAGAGGTAAAGAGCTTTCCAAGCAGGGGAACAGTGTGTGCTCTAGTATGAGCTATTGAACAGCTCTGGTGGCAAAACATAAGGTGAATTACAGTGTTATGAGACTGGAGGCAGGAATACTATGCAAGTAATATACTCCAGAAATGACAGCACTCACCTTCTGTCAGTGGCAGAGGAGGGATCTCAGATGGAAAGGAAGGAACTTCCACCAGAGAGGTGGGAAGGTTTGCTTTTCTCTGAGAGTCAAGCTGGACACTGAAAAGCAAAGTGGCCAAGCAAATAGCTGTGAATCACATGAAACCATTGAGTAATAGTGTGTATTCAGAGAGACTGTAAAATGGGTGATACATGGAATGTGAAATGGGAGAGCAGTAATATTTGTCCATACAGTTTAAACAATGCTTGCATCTTCTTATTCTCTCATAGTATTGAAATTTATTGAAAAATACATTTTAAAGTCTTATGTTCTAATAGAGCTAAAATATTTGTGTCCAGCCTGGAGTCAGACTTTTTCAAAAGAATGAGCAGACCTGTAGGTAGCAGTGTGGTTAAGGTAGCAATCACTAGAGTCCAAGAATTCCAAGGGGAAATGAAGGTCAGTCGACAGAATAGAGCGGGTTCTGATGTGAAAGTTTTTTTTTTTTTTCCAATCAGGAGCTAATTTTGTAAGCAAGATAAACTGTCCAATGTAAGTCTAATATATCTTCTCTTTTAATATTGTATATATTATTCCCAGCAAAATTTATAATTATCCAAAATTTTGAAAGCATAAAATCTATGGAAGTACGAATTTCTGCTCCATTTGAAAATGTCAAAAGATAATCAGTTTATAGCCTCAGTTGAATGAATATACTTTGAACTGTACTATTACTTAATAAAAAATAATACTTGTTAAAATAAGTTCTTGTATAATATATTGCAGCTGAAAATACAGAATAGTATTCAATGAGAAAGGAAAAAAGTTGACAGAAATATAAAGAATTTTATGCAGGTCATAAAATATAAAAAAAACTATACATAATATTGACATTTTATATATATCCAAAATAGAGTAAGCTACTGCTAACATTTCTAAAAATGTACACTTCTTTGCATTTGCATCAAAAGAACCCACTTGATTCTCTGTATTTTCACAGCACCTGTAACTTCCCCAGATCTGCTCTAAAATCGGAATGTCTGTTTTCTTCTCAGAAGACTGCAAGAAAGGGTAATATATTTTATTTATTTTATCTCCCTAGTCTCCTATATAATGGGTACTCCATGAGAAGTTATATAATTCACTTTGCATTACTTTGTGACCATTTATAAGTTGAGTGATTTAATAATCCACAACTTCAAGAATAGACTTTTAAAAGTCAAATAAAATAAATAAAAATTAATTCTTAGGGCAACCCCCTAGGGTCCCCTCCTACTGTGGAAGCCTTTCTGTCCTCTTAATAAATCTTGCTGTAAAAAAATTAGTTTTTAAAAAATTATTTAAGAGAATAATATTTTCAGGTAATTTTCAAACATCTTATAAATTATCTAAGTGCAAATAAAAACAATTATATATCATTATTAAATTAGGTCTCTAGTTACTATCCTATTGCCAAAAATGTAGCTTAATTTTTCACTATATCATTTATGTTAATGATATAAATTTAAATATTAAAAACATTTTGCATATAATAATTTTTTAAAAAATTTTAAAGATGTGGGGTACAATTCAGGCTTAGGTATGCAGATGTTCATTATGCAGGTACCCTTGTTAGTGAGGTGTGTCCCTCTCTCCCCTGGCAGTTTCCCTCAACTGCCAATCCCACCCTGCCCACTCCCTGCAGTTTCCCACTACTACCAATTCCTTTCTTATGATAATTGTTCAAGGTCTGCTTATGAGTGAGAATATATGGCACTCTGTTCTTTGTTTCTGTGATATAATAAAATTTAGTTTTATATCTTTCAAAATTATTTTAAAATAAAAAAATCTATCATAAGCATAGTCCCTGGATTCAATTCATCCCTTTTAAATGGATGAATTAATACATTGTGTAATTTCAGGTATCTTTGGATAGCCAGAAGTCAAGTTGCTGCTCTCCTCCAAGATATTTTTTAACTGTAGCCCTACTTTGGTGAGTCGAACCCTGAGGAGGCTTTAGAGAAAAACAATTTCTGCTTTCCGAACAAGACCTCAAAGACTTGAAACCAGTGGTTCCCTTGAAAACACATGGTTCTCAAGGGAGGATGGGAAGTGAATGGGAGACTATTACCGAGTTATAAATGCTCCACCTAAACCATCCAAAGAGGTCAGGGATCCTCCAGTGGCAAGTCACCTCCCACTATAAAAATGACTTTCATTATCCCATTGAAGTGATGCCACAGTATCACTAAATTCTAATAGAGCTGCTTGGATTTGTAACATGGTTTAAAGCTGCTGTCCTGAGTTTGGTGCCATTTAATTCTGACCAGGCCTCCTCAGACAACTATGTCCATTTCTCCTCCAGACCATTGTTATCTTGAAGTGGATTATTATTGCTTTTGCCAAGTTGTTTTTACCATTAGGAAGACCGACAGAAATTCCATTTGGTATCTCTTACTTTCTTTTTCTGATCAGAAATGTGTACCATATAGACTCTTCGAGCTCAAAAGAGTTCCAAAGCACAAAAGCTTATCTTTGGACTTATGGAATGAGACTATTACTTACTTTCTGGTGAAAAACAGACAGCCTCTCTAAAGAGACGAACAGGGAGAAGGTAACTCAGGGTGATTTCATCATCTCTTGGCTTTTCTCTTAATTAAAACCTGTGAAACTAAACAAACCTCAGACTGTCTTAATTAGGTGTAGGACCCCTTAATGGAAACCCCCATCATGTTATTTGAAGCACTTCATTCCAAACCCACTCCTCACTCATAAATACTAACTCAGATTTTTGAGTCATAAACTTCTATGGACTACACACTAATTCAGACTCTGTTTCTCCTAATAAGTATGACTTATCAATATTTCCCATCACACAATCAATCAGCAATTATGATATAGATTTTAAAAATCTCTTATTTGAAAACTAGAGGGTGTTATGAGTATAACTGAAGTTGTTCAAATTTTGAAAAGGCAATACAATCTGTAAATTGTATAGTATCCTTGCAGATGGTGAGGCTACATCTTGTTCCCAAATACTGTAATGTTTCTGCAGCAAAATATTTGAATTTTCACATAAGTCAGGTAAAGAACATTTAGCTTCATATTTCTTCAGGTTAGGTTTCAACTCCATACATGTGTATGCAGAACTTGTGGAAATGTATAAATTTTTGGAGGTTGTTTGTTTTTATTTCAGAGCTGTGAGTAATGGATCGTGGAACCATATTTTGGTCACTAGTTTACTCTGTTAAGGTTTGTTGAGTTTTGTTTTTACTGTGTTTTTTACAAATAGATTATTTTATAGAAAATTGCAGTATCAATAGCTGATAACGATTTTAATGGAAACTTAATGTGGATGCTTTGCGGATACTAAAAGACAAAACTGGCCTGTATGTTTTTTTGTCAGTCAATTTTGTTACAGGGTTTGGAGAATGTTAATCATAACTTTCATGGCAGATGTTTAGGTAAATAGGAATTGTTACTAAAAATAGACATATGAAAAGAATTACAACTCTCACAAAATCAAGGTGAACATTTATTCCGCTTTATGAACATAATTGAATATCTCTATTTAAAACAAGAAGTACTGCCAGCCAAGTCAATTTACTAAGTCACAAAAGAGGAAAATAAGCTCTCTGGTGTCATTTCATAATTCATTTAAACACATATACTCTGCAGTATCCAGATTCACTTTGTTCAGCTCTGAATGAAATCTAGCTATTGTCAGATGGTGACATTTTCCTCAGGATCCAATTTCTATAACATTACTAATCCTTGATAATGTATTCATCCTCAAGGAGAAACAAAAAGGCAATATCATGACTTTCTGACAGTCTAGATTATTCTTGTCCTGTGTTCCTTGTATGTATCTGATTGTATTTCTAAACTCCCATTTATCTTGTCCTATTTTTCCCTCCTATCAATGGAGCTATCTTAAAGTTTTTTTAATACTTTGTGGAACTTAATGTTTTAAAGTAAAATAAAGTTAGACTTCAAGTTTTTTTTAAGCATATGTGAGTTATAAGAATTTTAGCTTGTAAATTAAAATATTTTTAAAAGTATGTGAATATGTTAAATATTGAATCCAAGACTATGTAATGCAATGACACTGCTTTGATATCTATACTCATAAATATACATTACACCTTTTTGAGTCATCACTAATATTACTGTTCTTTAACTAAGATCATGATGTTATAGCTCCAGTTAATTCAGAAAGAAAATAGTTTTCTGTTCTTTTGAGAGAAAAATGTGTTTGTTTGTGTGCTTCCTTATATATTTGATATGTTCTTCAGAGACAAAATCAGCAATATTACCTTTTAACCTCTTCTAGCTATGTTGAACTATAATAGATCAAATTACACCAAAATATACTGCTTTACCATGTTTAACTTTTGCCCCAGAGCACATTTTTTATAAGAAATAACACATAATGTCAGTTAAGTAGAG
Source organism: Carlito syrichta (assembly GCF_000164805.1). Classification (NCBI taxonomy): domain Eukaryota; kingdom Metazoa; phylum Chordata; class Mammalia; order Primates; family Tarsiidae; genus Carlito; species Carlito syrichta. The sequence continues at coordinate 388,316 of NW_007257860.1, read as the reverse complement.
AGACTACAAAATTGGTGGTGCTTTATCATCAGAGTCTTAGATACAAAAGGAACTTAAGAGAGAACCTAATGAAATTTGGGGCTTTCACACTAGATGGCTGTTAAAACCCTGTTTGAAACATTTAATTGAGGAAAACATCATTAAACATCATTTCCCATTGTATATCTCCAACAGTTGAAATATTGAGAGAGGAGGTAGTCAGAGGCTGGTTAGGCAGACCTGAGCTGGGCTCGGTGGCTCAGCCTGTAATCCCATGCCTTGGGAGGCTGAGGTGCGTGGATTGCCTGGGCCCGTGGGTTCGAGACCCACCTGGGCAACTTGGTGAGACCTCATCTCTACAATAAGTCAAAAAATTAGCTGGGCGTGGTAGCGTACCTGTAGTTCCAGCTACTTGGAAGGCTGAGGCGGAAGGATCGCCGGAGCCCAGCAGGTCGAGGCTGTGGTGGCCGGTAGTGGCCACTGCACTCCAGTCTGGGTGACAGAGTGAGACTCCAACTCAAAAAGAAAAAAGAAAAAAAGAAAAAGAAAAGAAAAGAGCCGGGCTCGGTGGCTCAGCCTATAATCCCGCGCCTTTGGGAGACTGAGGTGAGTGAATTGCCTGAGCTCACGGGTTCGAGACCCGCCTGGGCAGTGAGACCTCATCTCTACAATAAATCAAAAAATCAGCCGGGTGTGGTAGCTCATGCCTGTAATTCCGGCTACTTGGAAGGCTGAGGCGGAAGGATCACCAGAGCCCAGCAGGTCGAGGCTGCAGTGGCTGGGAGTGGACACTGCACTCCAGTCTGGGCGACAGAGTGAGACTACAACTCAAAAAAAAAAAAAAAAAGAAAAAGAAAAAGAAAAAGAGGGTCTGGAGAAGAAGGAACACTGGTGGGAATGCCCCTGCACTACCCCTGTTATGCAACTAGCAATTGAAAATGTGATTAATGTGATTAAGAACATCCTCTTATGCCAGGATGTTTGTTTAAAAGGGACTTTCACAAATCAGACCCAGATGCAGTAGCTCAATTAAATGGCCTTAACTGCCAAGCTCATTATAATGTCACCAACATGACATTTGCATTGTGGGTTTGCCCAGTCCCCTCAGTGGACTTTTCTGTGATACTTATTGGTAATAATCAAGATGGAGTAATTTTGAACAAGGGCACACATACACAGTAAAGGCTGGGACCAGGAAACAGCTAGGAAGTTGAGAGGCAGGTAAGATGCAATTGAGAAGAATGCCCCTAGAAAGGAGAGAGATATACAGAGCACACCCCACTGCCTGTAACCGGTATCCGGGTCCCCTCTCCTTCTTGAGAGCTTTCTGTTGCTTAATAAACTCCTTCTTCACTCACTCTTCAGTGTTCCTTAAATTTTTTAGTCGTGAGACAAGAACTCTGAGATCTAAGCTGACAGTGCAGTTGAAAATTCCTGCAACATTATGACTTTCTAAAAATACATTCACTGTACAATTTCTTACTAGAATTATTCTCACTTACTCTATTTGTTACATTGTTTAAAAATACCAAGTATCGCCTTAGATTTTGCTTCACTTCTTCCCATTCTTTAACTGCTTGTCATATATACAGAGAAAGCCAAAAAAAGTATACACATTTTAAGAAAGGAAAAAAAATGTATTAACATTGTAAAACACAACATACACTGATAATAAAAGGTGAATACAAGTTATGTTTGACTTCTGCAATTACAAGAGATGCTCAAAGTGGTTACCATCAGTGTCCAGAAACTTCTAATTACAGCAAACTAAAAGTAATACATAGATAACATCTCTTAAAATGGCTATATTATTTTTTACATCCCCTGTAGTTAGTTATTGTTATCATTAATTATAGTTATAGCTATAAGTATAATACAATTGCATATAATCTCCAATGAGCATGTTTTAATTTGTTAATATGAATAATTACATCCTCTTCATCCAAAAAAGAAAAAAAAAAACTCAATATAAATCTATCTCTTCTCTTGTTCTCTGTTAGATTTCTACAATTATCCTCTAACATCTCCAACAGTGACTAGCTCATCGTAGAGGCTAAATAATACTTTCAGCCTGAAAGAAAAAGTATGGGGTTAAATAGATCTGTAGTCTGTGTAATTAATTGCTATTTATAACATAAAATTTCGGCAATGCTAATCTGCCCTAAACCCATGTCTGCAAAATGCCTTCTTACATGTGCATCTAAATACATGACAATATTTACCATTAATACATTGTACGCCATTTGTTTTAAAAATCCTTTTAATATTGTTTTGACTTATCTCGACTATCTATCCTAAATTGTTTCACCACTAAAGTCAGTATAACACTTATGCTTTCCTGTAAGTTTCTGCAAGTCTGAGAAAACAGTACCAAAGCCAAGTGTTGGTAACAGAAGATAAGAGATATGTTCTCAGTGATAATTTAGTTTAACCTGCCCTCGCCCATTCTGCTCTCTTTCTCTATCTCTCTTTGCTACATTGTTTAAAATGTAAAGCCAAGTATCTTGTTAGACTTTTCTTCATTTCTTCCCATTCATTAGCTGCTTATCATATAAAGTTATAATTATAAATATAATTTTATATAACCTCCAATGCTCATGTTTTAATTTGTCAATATGCATAACTACATCCCCTTCATCCAACAAAGTAAGAAAAAAAACGCTTCAAGACAAGTCTATCTCTTGTTCTAAATGCTAGATTTCTACAATTATACTCTCTCCATATATATACACAGACATATATGTGCATATATATAATCAGACGTATCATATAAGTTATTTTTAAATTTAAGAATGAGTTAACTGTAGAATTAACCTTAAGATCTATTGCATCTTATTCCTAATCATATTTTCAATTTCTCTATGTTGCTACTTTTTTTACATGATTGAACAGCTTGACAAACTTAAATTTTTTTAGTCCTATACTATGATTATTTTTTAAAAAGGGATGAAACCAATTTCTCTGTGTACAATGAGCTTATAATTTTGCAGGATTGAGGTAAAGAATAAGGAAGGCATTAAATGTATAAGTATAAATGAGAGTAGGGACTCATGGTGTTGTGTAATAAATTTCTAGTTCTGATTGGGGTGAGGGAAGACTATTGTATATACCAATACTTGTGGACCTGATGCTAGATGGATTTTCATAATACCTCTATTAATATTGTATTTGATAAAATAAGAGGTGCCATGTTGTTCTTATTCACTATTATATCTGAAGCACTCTGCATAATATCTAACAAACAGAAGGCATTCCAAAAACCATATGCCAGATTAAATTTTATTTACTTAAAATTTCTGGCACTGTGACAATGACTAGGGTACAAATAGCAGGGTTTTTACTAGTAAATAAACAAAAACAGCATAATAAGATATTGCCTTCTTTTTTGTCAAAATCAAGATATGTTAATAAGTCTATTTTTAGTTAAAGTAATTTGCTTTCAAGATGTTTCCTTTTGAATTTCTCACTTGGCTCCAGATATTGGTAGTATCAAGTGAGTAAAAGAACATCCTTGCATCTCACTGAAATCACAGAGATAAATACTGAATATCAGTGTAAGGGGGGAGGGCACTTACGTACAAGGAACATGTCTCTCTATGACGTTTCCTCAATGCTACTTCAGGTAGTAATTTCTTTGGAGGGCCACAAATTTCTACAAAATCATCAACTACACAGAGAAGCATTGCATGGAAAATGTGACCAAGATTTCCTCTCCCAATGTCTACTCCACCACAGCTAGTACAGTACAAGGGAACCAGAGAAGATAGAGGCACTGATAATGTTTATAAACCTTTCTAAATCCTGCTATGAAATCCACAGCTAAAATTTAAAAACCCAAACATTTATGGACAGCATCTGCAAACAAATTAGGTGCCAATTTTACTCCATAAACTCCCAATATGAGCAGATGAGGGAGTGGGAGGAATAATGACAGCTATAAGAACCACCAACAACCAGGATTTGCTTATAAGAAAGGAGATAAAATTTAAGAAGCAGGCTGGGCTAGATGCCTCAGTCTGTATGTAATCCCAACATTTGGAAGGCCAAGGCAAGTGGATTGCCTGAGCCTGTGGGTTTGAGACCATTCAGGGTAACTTGGTGAGACTTTGTCTCTATAATAAATAGAAAATCAGCTGGGCATAGTAGCATGTGCCTGTAGTTTTGGCTACTTGTAAGGCTGAGGTGGAAGGATCATCAGAGCCCAGCAGGTCGTCACTGGAGTGGCTGTAAGTGTGCCACTGCACTCCAGTCTGGGCAACAGTGTGCGATTCCAACTCAGAAAAAAAGAAAAAGAGCACTCAATATTATTTCTTGCTATTGTAAATAGAAAGGATAATATCATTGATTTTACACAAACTATATATAAAATCTTTATTAAGATTATTACAAATATTTTAAGGGCATTTTCTTTCTTTATTTTGTTAGCAGAATTTATTGAGAGGTCATAAAAGCTCCCACAGTGAGAGGGGAACCGAGGGCATTGCCCTAAGGGTTATTTTTAAAAGACCTGAGTCAGTGGGAATACTAAACACGAAATTATGTCAATTGTCCCCAAATTGATCCCTAAATAAAATATAATTTTAACTAATATTTCCACAAGTTTTTTTTACTTAAAAAGTTAATTCTAGATCCATATTTTAAAAATGACCTAGAATATATTTTAAAATTTAGAAGAAGAGAAAGAATAGCATGTGGCAATTTAAATTCCTGCATATTTGATTTTTATAAAGGTGTAATAATTAATACTGCAGACATGTGCATGGAAAATTAAATAGATAAATGGACCTTTAAAGTAAGTGTAAAAATAGGCCAAATATATATGACAGCAGACTCTGTTAAAAATAAAAAAAGTGACATTAGTCATAATTGAAGAAAGAATACATTTATTCAAATTATATTTCAAGAGAAAGCTCAGAAGACTATACACTCACAAATGCACGGATATATATACATATATACATATACCAAAAAGAAAGCCTACCTACTTAAAAAGTTCTCTGGTTTCTCCTTTATAGGCCAGTTATAATTTCTATGAGTCTGAGAATATTTTCAAGTATCAAGTCCAGTTAGCTGGAAAACCAAAAACTAGATGGATTTCCTGTCATGGCTGCCAGGGAAGATGTATTTGTAATTAGAATATTTTGGTCTTGCGGAGATCTTTTGCATGAATAACTATCATGCAAAATGATCTTCCCCAAAATGAGACAAATGGAGAACCTATGGCAATACTCCAGAAAGGTCATCAAAAGCCTGGTTTGATCCACCATATGGGAAATCACAGCCTCTTCTGCAGTTTAGGAAAGCTCACACACCTAGAGCCAGTTGACTACAAGGGAGATTGGGCCCTTATAAGAAAAGTCCCACAGCATTTCCACAGTATTTACTGAAAATCATTATCCAAGCCTTCCCCAGAGAGATATGTAGCCATTAACTATGGTGACTGTGCACAGGGAAAAGAAAATATCCAGAGCTTTCTAGTATTAGTAGGCACTTACTGAATTTCTGGGCAGCCAAAATGCTCTGTGGCCCAACCATCAAAGTGGGAACCAATATCAGTCAGGTAAAAAATGGAGTCTGATCTCATATTCAACTCATAGAATACCCAGTTACTTTGTGGACATATCTTAAAGTTATTTTCCCAGTTCTTGAATATATAACTGGCCTATTTCTCACATCATCTCTCTGGTCCACTGAGTAAGAGTCAATATGATAGGAAAGGCTAAGTGGAAGCCCTTGTAGCTTTTCCTCCCTCACCAAGATAGTAAGCCAGAAACAATGTCATATTTCTGGGGAACTGCAGAGGTTTTGCCATCATCAAAGACTTAGAAGATGCAGGAGTGGTTATACACATTGTATTTCCATTTGGCTCACTAGTGAGGACTGTGTAAAAGTTCATTGTGTCTTGGAAAATGAAAATGAATTTTCATAAACTTAATGAGGTAGTAATCTAATTATCAATACATATTTTAGATGTGGTATTTTGACTGGAATAAATAAATACAGTCCCTAGCATCTGGAATGCAGCTTTTCCTCTACCTAATGCATTTTTCTTGATAACAATTTACAGCAAGAACTAAAAGCAGTTTGCTTTTACCCGGCATAGTCAATATTACACCTTCATAGTCTTGTCTCAGGACTGTATCATCTTTTCTGCTCTCTGCTATAATAAATAGTTCACAACAACATTGATCATCTTGGCATTCCATACAATAGTACAGTGATCCTCTACATTGATGATATTTTGAAAGTTAGATTTGCTGAGTTAGAAATTATGACAATTTTAAATGCTTGATAAGATATATTCAAACCAAAGTAGAAAAAAATAAATCTCACTAAATTTAGACATATACCACTTCACTGAAGTTTATGGAGATCTGATAGTCTCTAGAATGCCAAAATATTTCAGGCAAAATGAAAGATAGCTGTGGCAACTTATACCATCATCAAATAAGAGGCAAAATGCTTGGTAGGCTTTTTTTGTATGTGTGTGTGTAAGCAACATATACCATATCCAAATGTGCTATTTCAACCCATCTATTGAATCACCTTTAAGACTACCAGATTTAAGTGTTGCTGATAGCAAGACAAGGCTCTTTAAAAGGTTCAGGTTACAGTACAAACTGATCTTCCTCTTTGGCAGTATAACCCACATAAAAGTTGAAGAGTATATGGCAAATAAGGTTTCTTTATGAAAACTCTAACAAGAACCAACAGAGAATCTCAGACAAGTCCTCTTTTCTTTTTCTGATTCGCTAATGGGCTTTGGTAGATAATCAACATGTAAGCATATGGCTTCAAGTAACAATGAGACTTGAGCTTCTCATCATGATCAGAAAGTTGTATGAATTCATATAGCCACAAGATTAAGCATGTGCACTGCAATCTATCATTGAGTGAAAATGGTATACAAAAAATCTGGCTTGGGAAACTCTGAAAGACACAAATAATTTGCCTCTACAGGTAAGTCAGACCCCTTTCGTACTGATTTCGGCTACTTTACTTAATCTTCCTTAATTCAAATCTGTGCATTTGTTTTCATGAAGAATTTTTTTACAACCAGTTGATAAAGGGGAAAAAGTCAATCACTATTGATTTTGCAAGATACAATGTTACCATTTAAAAGTGGGCAGTTACTTCCCCTCTCAAGATGTAGCCCAGAAAGACTGAAGCGAAGAAAAATCTTCACAGTGGAAAGAACTTCAAGTGGCACATTTTATAATCTATTTTTTTACAATACAGATAGTCAGAAATACATGAGTTTTAACAAATTCATGTATAGTTGCTATTGGCTTTTCTGGATGATAATGGATTGGAAGGTTCAGGCTTACAAAAATGGTGACAGGGAAGTATAGGGAAGAATTGTGTTGATGAGCTTTTCAGAATGAACAGACAGTGTAGACATCCATGTCCTATTTGAGTGTTCACCTAAGGATTTCTCCCGTAGTGGACAGCATGGAATGTTCTGTGCATGTCAATCAGCCTCTTGCCTAAGCCATGCCAGTGTTTTCCAGTAATCATTCAATGGGCTAATGAACAAAGTGATCATAGAGGCAGTAAATTACATGGTCATGAAACTTCAATAGTGACATGAAAGTGATTAGGGTACCCCATGAGTCCATGGATGGTGGTCATGATAGAGTATTATAAACAGAAAAGAAACGTGCATATTCCAGATTATGCCCAGTAATAATGTCATTGTATTAACAGCATCTCTTCTGATCAAGGAACTAATGCAATGCAAATGAAGCACAGCAATGGGTTTTTGCTTATGTAATTAAATGACCTCTATATACCCTATCACACAGAAGCTCTTGGCGTAATTGAAGGATGAATTGCCTTCATGAAGATAGAGTTGTGGTGACAGATTAGAGTCAATGTCCTAAAAACATGTATGGGACAGAAGTCTTATAAGATACTGCTTATGTTTTATATCATAGATTATTGCATAGTTCTATTTTTCCTATAGCAAAAGTACATGGGTTCAGGAATCAAGGGATAGAGGTGAAATGATCTCTTTCACTGTTTTGCTTGATAATCCACTCAAAATTTTTGCTTCTAGTCCAAGAAACTTGGAACTCTGATGGTTTAGAGGTCTTCATTTCCAAGGGAAGAATGCTTTCAACAGGGATGTAATAGTGATTTTAATGTACTATAAGATGAAACTGTTTCTTGACTATTCTAGTCTCCTTTGTCCAATTGGTAAATAAGAGTTACTTTATTGATTGGAGTAACTGATCCCAATTACCAAGGGGAAATTGGATTGTTGCAAACAGTGGGAATGGGAAAAGTGTATCTAGAAGCCAGAAGATTCTCTGGGTAGCACTTAGTATTTCCTTTTCCATTTGTAGAGATTTACAAAAAATTACGGCAGTCAAAAAGGATAGGATCATTAAAGATTAGCACTCTTCAGGAATGAAGATTTAGATCACCCACCAGGTAAAGATTTTGAGCAGTTAAAATTTAGGTTTAAGGCAAAGGACACATGGAGTAAAGAGTAAAAAGCGATCATTATCAATAATGGCCTTGGATCAATTACAGAAATAAGGAGAACAGAAAGTATACATAGTTTATCCTTATTACTATATATATATAATTATATATATAATTTATATATATAATTTGCATATGTGAACCATTTTTTCTCTTCTCCATTCTTCCTTTACTATTTTTATGCAAGTCTTGTTTGTTGCTCTACAATTCAGTTTTTAAATAAAACAGTATTCAATAACTTTGTGACTACTTTTGAGGTAGCCATGAATGCAATTTTTGGGACTGTGTGCCTCCTCATTTTGGAAAAAGGGTAAGCTCTTTCTCACTTTGATAAAGAAGATCTACAACTTGTTAGGTGGAAACATAGTATTGTTTTGGTGTTACAGAGACACCATATTCATGTAGAATAGAATGTGTTGACGCTGAGTAGCCAAAAGAGTGATCTGTGCCAGGAATAATTTATTTCCTTTTAGCTTCCAACCCACCCATCTTTGTCATGCTTTGTAATATTGAAACTGTACTCTTCAAACCACATTACTCTTTTGCCATCTGAATCAATATTAGACTCTGTAAACAAAGGATTCTAGAAGGATATTGCCAAACTGGAAGACAAAGAGGACTGTGTTTGTGTGTTCTCCTTTCCATGGAACTCTGAATTAATAGGCATGCCAAGGTTGAACAGGATTACTATAGTGGCAGGCTGACTTTGCAGTTTGCTGTGAATATTCTCTCAATCAGTTTCTTTGTGACCACGTTTCCAGATACTCTTGGCTCTCACAGCTCAGCAGCTGAGGCTCTTCTAGCATAACAATTGATGTTTTGAAGTTTTATGCTCACAAGTTTGGCAGCAGCCCTTGAATTTCCAGATTTTTTTTCTTATTAACTTTCCCCTATAGTTTAAGGGTGAATAGCCACTCTGCAGAAAATTCTCTGTATTCATTATAAGTTAACCACATTTTATCTAGTTGAGATTTTTAAACTGACTTCTTCCTATTTAAAGTATAGACCCTGGTCGATAGCAAGGTAAGTTCAAATTAAAAGAAAAATGATGTTATTTTGCATATCTAGCAGATACCTAAACTTTTAAGACCAAAAATGCAAGTTGTTGACAAAAACATGAAAACATGGCAACCTTCAAATATTGCCAGTGGGCATAGAAATTGTAACAACAAATCTATGAAACAAATAGGAAATGTGAAGAAAATTTGAATATTATACTTTGGGTCTCAACCATTCCTTGCTTATTCAGGTTTTCCAAAGAAGTTCATGTGCACAAAAACGTATGCATAGAAGCATTTTTAAAAATAAAGATGTGGGGTACAATTCAGGGTTAGGTATACAAACGTTGATTATGCAGTTACCCTTGTTGATGAGGTATGCCCTTCACTGCCCTAGAGTTTCCCTCAATTGCCAATCCCATCACACATTCTCTACTGGGGTCTTGACAACATAAATGTTTACTCTTTTAGTATGTTAGAAAGATAAACTAAGTCAAGATAAAATGTAAAAAAAAAAAGTAAGAAGCATTTTATGAATTGGGGAGCACTATACTGACAGAGGTTTAGTGTTTGCTCTTTGAGTATGTTAGAAAGATAAACTAAATCGTGACAAAATGTAAACAAAAGAGCAAGAAGCATTTTATGAATTGGGAAGCACTATACTGACAGAGGTTTAGTGTTTGCTCTTTTAGTATGTTAGAAAGATAAACTAAGTCATGATAAAATGTAAAAAAAAAAGTAAGAAGCATTTTATGAATTGGGAAGCACTATACTGACAGAGGTTTAGTGTTTTGATGACAAAGCATCAGAGGCAAGTATCTATGGAGAAAATGCTGAAGCACAATAATAAAATTATTTGACTAGTTAGTTATACACTTGCCTCATCTGATCTGCCCCATTGGAAAGTCCTTAGTTATCTTGAAGTTTGTTTGCTGTTTCTGATCAGTTGAGTTCAAGTTTCATTTTTCTTCAAAGTGAAATAGCTCATTTCACTTCTGTGTGCAAATTAATCAAATCTTCAACCCCTTATGAGGTCTAACTGGTTTTGTCCGTTCAGAATTTCTTCAGGCCTAGTCTACATTTTAATGCACTTTAACAGGTCCTTGAGTGTGTGTTAACATTTTTTTCTCTAATCTTTTTTCTCTCTTTTTTTCAAATTGAATAATTTCTTCTGATATGTCTTCAAGTTTATTGCCTCTTCTCTATCATATCCATTGTGTTATTGAATCAATTCTGTGAGTTGTTTTTATTAGGTTACTATATTTTTCAGTTTTAAAATTTCAGTTTGCTTCTTCCTTATATCATTTGAATTTTTGCTAAGACTTTTTGTACTTGCATTAATTTCAAATGTCTATACTTTTTGTACGTGCATTAATTTCAAATTTCAAAAAAATTTGAAAATTTCAAATTTTCATTGTTATTGTTTTAACATCTATCAGATAATTCTAGCATCTACATTCTCTCAGTATTGGTGTCTTTCAATGTTTATGTGCGTGTGTGAAACTTCAGTTTTCCTAGTTTTTCATATGTTTTTATTTTAGAATGTGTCCTGAACATTTTGGGTATTAAGTTTTGAAATTTTTATTAAAAATTCTTATTAAATCTTATAGAAAATGTTTATCACTTTTGTTTTAGCAGTATATCAACATGGTTGGATTTGGGTTACAAGTTACAACCAATATTCTTTTAGCTGTGGTTTCAAAATAAGTTACATTACAAAAGACTTTCCAGTGCTATTTGAATGTCTTCTGCATGTATTCTACCCACTGGACAGTCTGAAAACTAGGCACTGATCTATGTCTTAGTTCAGTTTCCAAATCTTTTTTACATTACATTAACATATATTCAGCTTGAAGATGAGCCCAGAAATTTATAAACTGGGGCTTCTGGGGTTACTTTGCTGAGCTCTTACATCTCTATGATATCTCAAATATATTTGAATTCCCCAAGACTCACTTTTCTGTCATATGGCCAGATATCTGTGATTTTATTCATTCACTCTGCTGTGTAGTTACTGAAAATCAACCACATATAAGCCCAAACAGCAGGACAGAGAGAAAATGAAAGAAATGGATCTAGATCCATCCTCTTGTGATTCCAGCTTCTCTGATTAAAGTGGAAGAGTTCCCTTTCTTGGAATTTTAGGCGATTGCAGGTTTCTTCTGTTGCTACCACCACAGTCCTTACAGCAGAACTGCTTTAGGGCTGGTGTGCATGTGAAAGGAGAAAAGAAAAAAATAATGGGGGGATTTCTCAACTTTTTCAGGCTTTAAGAGACTCCTTAATTAGAACTAGATAGCTTCTCCTTGAGCTCTCTATTTTCCATTAATACCAACTTTCTGATTTGGTGAGCTTGAGTCCAGGCCAGGAAATACTGGAGGAAAATATACAGGAGGAAAAGCAATGGTAAACTCACAGCCTGTCTGGTGCAGTCTATCTTCAAATAATGGGTGCAGTCCATCTTCAAATAGCTGCATTATGTCAAAGGTTTACAGTACATTCAGTGAGAGAGACAAGGTGGAGTGTGCTGATTCCATTTTATCTGGGAATGGAACTCTTGTGCTCGTAATTTTAAAACTTAAAAAAATTTAATTTATGGTTTTCAAAAATATAATACAAATATATATATTTAATAAGGGTGCTTTCCTTGTGATTTATTGCATTGTCTTGCAGGTAGAAGGAGTCATCAAGAACTGGCTGGTGAAATTCAGTTCACAGTAAATGTAGCATGATAAATGACAGATAGTCTGATACTGAGTGAAAGTGAATAAAAAGAAAAATACCTTAAAAGGGGACAAGCAAAATGAGAAGAACTCAAAATATCTTAATAATATTCAATTTAACATCAATATTTTTACAATAAATAATTTACAATTTCAAAGGAGGATGCAATAAAACAAGAAGTATTCAAAAGAAAATCTTCATTACAAAGATAAATAAGTTTTAAAAATGCATATAAAAAGACATAAATTATTACCTTTTATCCATAGCATGCTTTCTGACCAGATCTGCAGAAATGTAGTATCCCAGTTTTTTATTCCGACCTAGGAGTATTATCTTTCCAAATTCATCTGCTACAAAAAATTAAAAAGATTGCACACACATCAGATTCTAAAAATAAAATAACATATTTAGGATTGGTTTACTAATAGTGGATAGAGTTTGAGTGGAAGCTCTGTCTTTCACCCACAATTACTATTGTGAGTTTCCAGCTCTTCACATACTTTAGTCACCCATTTTACTCTTCTGGTCTTTCCTCTCTGTTCTGCTATTATTCTACTATATTGCTCACCACTTTTTTCTCTGTAGAGCACCATTAATGCTAACAGGAGAAGACATCCACATAACATAGACAAACGTATACCTTTAAATGGGCCTTGAAGACATCTTAACTTCTCTTTTGGTGATCTTTCCTGTAAAAGTTTCAACACCTGACACTGTTCACACTCAGTGGAAGATCATCTTCAATAATATTTGCTACTCAGTATATATTACTCTCCCAAATGAATTACCCCCACCCCAATGACATAACATTTGATTCATATTTTCTCCAGTCTCTATAAACTGGAGCAATTCTCAGGATTTTCATTATCAGAGCATTTCAGAATTTTGGGTCACAATTTTCTAACTTCTGTAACACTACAAACATTTATCTCCATTGTAAAACAACCAGCCTAGCACATTTGGGCCATATGGCACAATGCCATCCTCTCAGAGTTCAGAGTTGTTGTCTTAAATTAGCTACAGTTCTCAAAGTTTTTTTTAAGACTCTTTTTTTCATGGAGACTATCACCCAAAATTCTGATATTTTAGAGTTGTGTCTCAGATATCTTGATTTATTAGTCATAATCAGAACCAAGAGAGCATTTTAACTTCCTGAAGGTAGTTCACTCAGTTCTAGTTTCTGTTCTTACAACTGCCAGTATGCTGACACTGTATAGAATTTCATCCTTCAAAGAGATCTCACACAACAATTATAAGGAAATGACATACCTAGTCATCAATCTAGACCTTTGAAAATATCTCTCAAAAAGATATTTGGCTGTGGGATAATATATAAAAAGTATGTTTTTATTAAATAATATTTAAAGGGATAGCCAGGCCAAGATGGTATAGACATACTTTTCCTTCTCTATTCCTGCTAAGTTAGGCCAAAAATCCTGGACAATATATTCAAGGCATATACTTGAAGGCTCTGCAAGGTGGGGAGAAAAAGGCAGACCAACAAGGAACTTCAGCACCAGAGAAATGATTTGCCTGTGATTTGCTGGTTTTTGTTTTGCTGTTTGGAGTTTTTTTTTTTTCCCCTCACATACACCAGACTGAGTGTTAGCAAAGTCATCAACCCCAAATGCCAGTGGAACAAACAAAAGAGTCCAGGAAAAGCTTTGTTTCTAGCTAAAGGACAGAGGGAGGGGCAACTTAGTAAGAGAAGCAAACAAACAAATAAAAAAACTTTTAGGAAATAACAACTATATCCCAGAAAACACCATGGAAAAAGATGCAGAGCAATCACCAACCCTGTCAACAAACGCCAGCTGGGAACCCTAGGTATCCACCCTTACCCTACTCCCTCATCCACTGATGTAATGTCAAAGAAGATTGATTGAAGAGCTGGAAGTTTCATCCTTGTCCATTGGTAACCAACCCAGCCTCCACCCCCTGGTGTCAGTGGAGGATATCTGGAGATCCTGGGCTTCCACCACCACCCAGAAGTAACAAGTTTCCCCTGTCCCTCCCTGCAAGTGTCAGAGGTGACCAAATGGAAAGCTGGAAACCTCATCACCATCCAGCGGAAACAAGCCATACCCTACCACCATCTTGTCAGGAAAGGTTCATGAGGAGCAAGAACAAAGGGCCTCTCCTCCTGCCAGTCAGGTGGCATCAGCAAAAGACATGAAACTCGCTTCTCTGTTCATCAGTAAACAAACTACCCACTATCACCTGAGGATGTCAGAGACCAAATGAGAAACCAAGACTTGCACTTCCATTCTTAGCGGCAAGGCAGTACCCAAACTTTTGATGTGGTGTCAGCAGAGGCCTACAAAATCATAAAACTGAAGTAATATCCAGTGTCTTAAAACATAATGAGCAAAATGCCCAGAATACAGTAAAAGATTACTCACCATAACAAGAACCAGATAACTCTCAACTTGAATGAGAAAACACAATCAATGATGCCAAAATCAACATGGCATAGCTATAGGAATTATAAAAATTCTTAAATTAGCAAATATTAGCATGCCTAAAAGAGAAGAAAAAAATTAAAAGTTACAAGAAACAAATAAAGCATGCAAAGAAAAAACAAATGAAAATGTTATAACTTTTTGCAAAACCTAAAATTAAAAGACAAAAAATTAACTTCAATAGCAGTCTTAATATAGAGAAGGCAGATGAATCAATTAACTTGAAGATCAAACAATAAAAATTATACAGTCTGAACAACAGAAAAAAAATAGACACAAAAAAGTACAGAATTTCAAGACCTGTAGAATTGTAAAAACGACCTAAGATTTGTGTCATAGAATCTTCTCAGAAAAGGAGAAAAGGAGTGGGGCTGAAATAGTATTTGGATAAATAATTGATGAAAAGTTCCTGGAAATAATAATAGGAAATACAGAAATTTTCATCAGAGATTAAGAAAATATTAATTAGAGACAAAAAATTATAGAATGGAAAAATGTATAAATATAGTTAATCATTTAATGTATGTGTTTAATAGATTAGACACAGTAGAACATGAAGTGGGAGAATAAAAGATGTGTTGGTATATAAATATTGAGATTGAAGCAGAGAGGAAACAAAAGTTGAACAATTTTTTAAAAGTGCATAATGTGCCTATGAGATACAACAGAGCTGTTTAACATAGATATATGCAGTTTCAGAAAAAGAAAGATTTGAGCTGGAGCAATATATGAAGAGAGAGTAGCCGAGACTGCCCTCAAAATAACACTTATGAAACTCCACAATTACACACATTTTAGAAAAACTGCTTGAAAACAAAAACAAAGTGAAAGTATTTAAAAGAATGAGGAAAAAGAGATATAATATCTTTAGAGAAAATACGATATAACGAAGCATGTACAATGCAATTAAAGTAGTGCTCAGAAGAAAATGTTTAGACCTAAATGCATAATCACACAGTTTAAAAGTTGAACATCAATGATCTGTATCAAGAAACTAGAAATAAAGAAGAAAATTAAACTCAAGAACAGAAGTTAGAAAAATACCTATTAAAGCATAAATCGATGGAAAAGAAAAATAAGAATATCCATGGGAAAAAAATTTTGAAGCCTAAAATTTTGTTATTTTAAAAGATTAAAACAATTGACTAAAATATTGCAATAAAGTTCCAGACTAAAGAGGGCAAAAACAAGTTGCCAATGTTAAGAATGGAAAAAGAAAATTAGCAATAGATATTAAAAAGTTAAGAAGGTATTGTGAATACATTTATGTACATAAATTTAAAAATCTAGGTAAAGTGCAAAACTAATTGTTTAAAAAATTTACTAAGCCTGTTCAGAAAAGAAATAAAACTAGAATATTCTTAACATCTTTCAAAAAATGAATTCATAACTTAAAAAATTCCAGTAAGTAAACTTCAGGCCCAGTGAATTCATTGGTAAACTCTTTAAACGTTTTTTGCTAATGACAATTTAGACAAAATGGGCAGACTTTTTAAAAAACCATTACTCACCAAAATGTATGGACTTTATAAAGAAAATGGAAAATCGGAATATCTCTGGAATACTGTCTGGAACTGGACATGCTGGACCATTCTGAAGTGCTAGAAATATCCTCTAGATTTGCATGAGTGATGGTCACGTGAATAAATACATACGTATGCAAAAATTTATTGTTATATTCTTGATTTATAAGTATAGTACACCAACAAAATGATCATTTAAAAAGTAAAAAATTATGACAATAATTTGAATTGTATGACAATAGAAAAATTTCTAAGAATAATATGAATTCTATTTTTAACTAAGAGGAAAATCCAGTAAGTCTGAGCATTCTTATAACATAAATAGATATAATTGGCAGCTAAAAATCTTTCAACAAAATAGCTGTCATTTTAAGACAAATTCTAACAAATTTAAACAAATATTCCAAATTTAGATTACCTTTTTCAGAGGAAAGAGGAATAAAAATCCCTCTCTGTATTAGTCTGCTCAGGCTGCCATACTAAAACATCATAGACTAGGTGACTCAAACAACAAAAATGTATTTTCTCATTGTTCTGGAGGCTGGGAAATCCAAGATCCTTGTACTGGCTGACTAGATTTTTGGTGAGGAATCTTCCAGGCTTACAGAAAGTCACCTACTCACTGTGCTTGTACATGGCAAGATCTCTAGTGTCACTTTTGATAAAGACACTAATCCTATCATGTAAGGACCCCAACCTTACGATCTCATTTAACCTCAATTACCTGTGTGTAATAGATTAATACCTTAATTAACGTCATAGGCCCTATTTCCAAATATGGTCACATTGGGATTTAGGGCTCCAACATGCTAATTTTAGGGGAACATAATTCAGTTGATCACATTCTTCAACACGTTTTATGAAGTTAGTATTATCTAACCACAAGTCAAAGAACACTATAGAAAAACAGACACAGCCAGGCTCGGTGGCTCAGCCTGTAATCCCCTGCCTTTGGGAGGCTGAGGTGAGTGGATTGCCTGAGCCTGCGGGTTCGAGACACGCCTGGGCAGCGAGACCTCATCTCTACAATAAATCCAAAAATCAGCCGGGTGTGGTAGTGCATGCCTGTAATTCCGGCTACTTGGAAGGCTGAGGGGGAAGGATCGCCGGAGCCCAGCAGGTGAGGCTGCAATGGCCGGGAGCGGCCACTGCACTCCAGTCTGGATGATGGAGTGAGACTCCAACTCAATAAATAAATAAATAAATAAATAAATAAATAAATAAATAAATAAAAACAGACTGACTAGCTAATCTCACTCATAAGCAGAGATATAAAAATCATTTTCAAAATATTAGCAAATAAAATTTATTAAAGTATAAAAGAGATATATTAAACTGGATTAAACCATGAGAAAATCTATTATTTCACATATATATACAATAAAGTAATCTAAGAATTTTTTAAAAACTATGTGAGCCATAAATTCAGAAAAAGACAGACTTTTAATAAAATATAGCAGCAACTCATGATTTTCAAAAGGTTTTAATAATTAAGAAAATATTTGCCAAAATTAACCAAGAAACAAAATACTACATGGTGAATACTCAGGTTGAAACAATAAAACGTTCACAATAAAATCAGTAATAAAATTGAAATATCCACCCACCATAATCAATTCTATATAACATTATACTGAAGGGCTTCATAAGTACAATTTAAAAAAAAGAAATGAGTGTAATAAAGAATGTTAGTGAAAAAACAAAACCAGCAATATACAGTGTTATAGATGATACATTAGAATAAAAGATTTCAGCAAGTTATCTGGAGATAAGGGAATTCAAAAGTTAAATGTACTTCTCTAAATCAAAAATACAAAGCAAAAATTTTAAGTACACCATTTAAAGTAACTTCTAAATTACTATAAACTACTACAAAAATTCATCAGCTATACAATTGCTTTTTGTGCACTTTTAAATATATAAATTATATCTCACTAGAAAAGTTATTAAAACCAACTGCAAAATAGTTCCTACTGTGGGAAAAATCATGTAATTTTATTGAAAACCACTAAGTATAACCTGAATAAAGGGAGAGATAGACCATATTCAAGTGCTAGAAAATCAACACTTTAAGCATGTTAATCCTTGTTCAAATTCCCATCTTGAAGATAAATTAGTGATCTCTTTCTTTACCTCCTTTTCAGTCCAGAAAGCTATTGAAATCAATGAAATTCCTCAAGTTTAAACAAGCTTGAGTAAGTTTTGTGATCCTTAGTGTCTCCCAAATCTCAATGGTCCACAACTACTTCAGTGCTAGTCTTGACACTGGCAGACACTTCTATGTCCAAGGTACCAAATTAGCTCAAGATGGATTCAAGACTAAAATGTAAGACCTAATGTCATTAAAATTGCAGAAAACAAACTATGAAAACCTCTTCTGAATGCTGGTTTAAGCAAAGAATTAAAACAAACACTCCAAAAGCAAATGCAACAAAAACAAAAATAAATAAATGAGGCTTAATTAAACTAAAAAGTTTATGCCTAGCAAATAAAATATTCAATAGGGTAAATAGCTTACAAATGACAGAAAATATTGACAAACTATACATTTGACTAAGGACTAATATCCGGAATCTATAAGGAACTCAAATCAGCAAGAAAAATAAATAAATAATCCTATTAATAAATGGGTAACTGACATGAACAGACATTTCTCAAAAGAAGATCTATAAATCACCAACATATGAAAAAATGCTCAACATCATTAATCATCAAGGAAATACAAATTAAAACTACAATGAGATATCACCTAAACCCAGTCAGAATGGTCATTATTTAAAA
>NW_007257860.1:327959-369161 GCF_000164805.1 Carlito syrichta | reverse complement strand
AATATTATATATAGATATATATAATGAAATATATATACACACACACACACACACCACACACACACATACACACACACACACACACACACACACACAACGTGGAATACAACATAACCATAAAAAGGAACAAAACAATGCCTTTTGCAGCAAAATGGATGAAACTGAAGGCCATGATCTAGAGCAAAGTAACTTGGAAATGGAAGATGAAATACTACCTGCTCTCAGTTATAAGTGGAAACTAAGCTACAGGAGTGCACAAACATACAGAGTGGAATAATGAACATTAGAGATTCAGAGATGAGGGATGAAAAATTACCCATTGGGTACAATATACACTGCCTGAATGATATACACTGGGTACGCTAAAAGCCCAGACTTCACCACTGTACAAGTCATCCATGTACCAAAACCACTTGTATCCATGAAGCTGTTTAACTTAGGAAAAAACAAATAAATAAGCAATTTTTTAAAAAAGAGACTTACTTCTTCCTCTGAACAGTTAAGGAAGTTCATCAAGGTAGACTGAAGGCACTCAGTCTAGTCTTTTCCAGCTTGTGGAGGCTGCCCACATTCCTTCATTCATAGTTCTTTTTCATCTACAGAGACAGTAGTGTCAGGTCAAATCTTTTTCATAATGCTCTTTCTAGTTTTAACTTTCTGTCTCTTTCCCCCCATTTAAGTACTATTGTGACTACATTGGGTCCATCATACAACCTGGAATAATCTCATAATTAGAAGGTTAGCTGATTAGCAAATGTAATGTTATCTTTAATCATAATTTTCCCTTGCCATGTAATATAATATATTCACAGATTCTGTGGTTAGACATGGATTTCTTTCAGGACCATTATCTGCTGATCACAGGATCAACAGATTTGAGTAAGCAGGAAAAAAAAAGTTAAGAAAGTTAAGGGAGAAGAATTCTCCCTTCTCCCCTCCCCCCCTTTTTTTAAGATGTGGGGTACAATTTAGGGTTAGGTATACAAATGGTTATTGTATGGATTAAGTTTGAGTCTCACTTTGGTCCCCACTTCACCTGGTTTGAGATCAGGTACCTTACTGAAAGTGTCCCCATTCCCCACTGTTTCCCACTACTGCCAATCCCTTTCTTACAGTATTATGGTAATTGTTCAGGGTACACTTATGAGTAAGAACTTGTGGTACTCAGCTTTTTGTTTCCGTGATAGATCACTCAGCATTACAGCCTCCAAGCCCATCCAAGTTGCTGCAAAGTTCATAAGTTTGTCTTCCTTTATGGTTGCATAATATTCCATTGTGTATATATGCCACACTTTTTAAAATTCATTCTTGCATAGCGTAGTTGGTCCCATATTTTTGCTATTGTGAATAATGCTGCAATAAATATGCATGTGCAGATATCTTTTTTCATGGAGTTACTTGAATTCCTCTAGGTATATTTTTCTAGAAAGGGGATTGTGAGATCATATGGAAAGTCAGTTTTCAGATCTTTTAGAACTACAGAGGTTGAAAACTGTGTCCAAAATTGAGGATCACATTTCAACATGGTATTTGGAGATGACAACAATCCAAGCCATATCACACCCATTATTGTTAGGATCCTAAGCTAGGCCCCTACCTAATAAATTCATCTCTCAAGTTTGACTCCTACCTTCCTGCTGAAACTGGGAGCTAGGGGACCTCTCTTCTTTGATGATTACATTTCAAAAAATAGTTTGCAGGTTCTTAAGAAAAATATACCCAGGTTGTAAAGCTGGCAGGAAGCTTATTTAGCCTTCACAAAGATTTACTTATATTTTGAAAAGACAGAGAAAACTTACAAGTTCTAAAGTTAATGTTTTAACAAACAGCCTAGTACAAAGTGGGCAAAAGATATGAATAGACACTTCTTAAAAGAAGACATATGGACAGCCAACAGATATATGAAACAATGCTCAGCCTCACTAATTATCAGAGATGCAAATTGAAACCACACTGAGATACCACCTAACTCCTGTCAGCATGGCCATCATCAATAACTCAACAAAACAACACACGTTAGAGAGGATGCAGGGAAAAGGGAACACTTCTATAACTGTTGGTGGGAGTGTAAAGTAGACCTCTGTGGAAAACAGTTCTCAACCTCTATGGAAAACAGTTTGGTGATCTGAGTGAGAGACTTGACAGCAGCAGCAGCAGCAGATGAGTCGGATGAGTCTGGATCTGATGCATCCTCCTCTCACAGCAGTCCACAGAGTGTCTGACACATGCTGAGATCAACCCTATCAGCCTGCACTGGGAGTGGAGGGAATATCTGGAGACTGGGACAACTCTCTAACACAGGAGCAGCCAAAAGTGGAGGCAGCCAAAAGCAGCAGTAGTGCTTGGGAAAGAAACCTGAAGTTCCAGAAATGGCTAAAGAGCAAATTTTTTCTCTCTCTCTCTCTTTCTGTTTTTGTGTATATTTTTGTACTTGCTTTGTTTCTGTTATCTTAATGGTTTTTCTTAGGTTTTCTATTTGTGTATGGGTATTTTTAAGGATGAGTATATTAACAGGGTTTTTTTTGGTTGTTGTTTGTATGATTGTATTTTTTGTTTGTTTTCTCTGTTTTTGTTTCTTTGTTTATTTATTAGTTGGTGTGCCTGTTTTTCCTCTTCTTCTTTCTCTTCACCTTCCTTTCATCTCCCTCCTTCCTTTTTCCATTCTTTTCCTTTTTCTTACATCTTTTCTTTTGGGGGCAAACATACACCTCCACTGCATGGATAGATTGTAAGGTGGGATGTACGGGGCCCACACACTTAGTCAGTGGATACTGAGATCTTTTTTTTTTTTTTTTTTTGAGTTGGAGTCTCACTCTATCACCCAGACTGGAGTGCAGTGGCCGCTCCCGGCCACCGCAACCTCGACCTACTGGGCTCCGGTGATCCTTCCGCCTCAGCCTTCCAAGTAGCCGGAATTACAGGCATGTGCTACCACGCCCGGCTGATTTTTTGATTTATTGTAGAGATGAGGTCTCGCTGCCCAGGTGGGTCTCGAACCCGCGGGCTCAGGCCATCCACTCACCTCAGCCTCCCAAAGGCGCAGGATTACAGGCTGAGCCACCGAGCCCGACTGACACTGGGATCTTAAAATAGCTTCTGAACCACAGCTCCCCCCTTAATCATGTCTCAAAACTGCAAAATGCATAGTCTCCCAACCCCAGTCTGGCTTCAAAACTAAACAAATCCAGAGGATCTACATAAGGAAGAATAGGGGAATAAGTAAACAGAAGTAAAAGCTATTGCCCCATCACTGAACAACAGAATTAAAGAAGGGGGAAACAACTAGAAAGTACTGCTCAAAGAAATCAAAGATGACACAAACAAATGGAAAAATATTCCATGCTAATGGATTGGAAGAATCAACATTATTAAGATGTCCTACTCAAGGTCAATCTACAGATTTAACACAATACCCATTAAGTTACGAGCATCATTCTTCTCAGACCTAGAAGCAACAGTACAGAAATTCATATGGAAACATAAACGACCATGAGTAGCCAAAACAATAGTCAGCAGAAGAAACAAAGTGGGAGGTAAAACACATCCAGACTTTAAACTTTATCACAAGGCTACAGCAATCAAAACAGCCTGGCACTGTTACAAAAACAGGCATATAAACCAGTGAAACAAGACAGAGATCCTGGAAGCAAAACCTCAATTTCTCAACCAACTCATCTTTGACAAAGCCTCCACCAACAACCACTAGGGAGAGGAGAGTTTATTCAGTAAATGATGCTGGGAAAACTGACTGACCACATGCAGAAGATTAAAACAGAACCTTTACCTATCACCATATACAAAAATCAACTCTAAATGGATCAAAGACCTAAACTTAAAACTTCAAACTAGAAGAATCTTAGAAAATGCAGGAGAATCCCTTATGGAAATTGGAACTGGCAACCAATTCCTGATCAAATCCCACGTGTCCACATCAGAAGAGATCAGATAGACAAGTGGGGACTCATCAAACTGAAAAACTTCTGAAAAGCAAAAGATTCCATCAAGAGAGCAGGGAGACAGCCCACAGACTGGAAAAACAAATTTTGTCAACTGTGTATCTGACAAAGGTCTAACATCTAGATTCTACAAGATTCTCAAATGTGCCAAAAAGAAAAAAAAAAAACAAGCAGTCTTATTAAAAAGTGTGGGAGGTGAGGGACTAAAAAATAATAACAAGTAGGCAAAGATATAAATAGACTCTTCTCAAAAGAAGACATATGAGCAGCCAACAGATACATGAAAACATGCTCAGCCTCACTAATCATCAAATAAATGCAAATAAAACCACATTGAGATACCACCTAACTCCCATCAGATGGTAATCATCAATAACTCACAAAACAACAGATGCAGAGAGGATGCAGAAAAAAGGGAACACTTCCATGCTGTTGGTGGGAGTGTAATCAGTACAAACTCTGTGCAAAACAGTTTGGAGATTCCTACATGATCTAAAAATTGACCTTCCATATGACCTTGCATTCCCCTTTCTGGGAATATATCCAGAGAAACTCAAATCACCATATATTATTCACAATAGCAAAAATACAGAACCAACTGTGCTGCCCATTGAAAAAGGGCTGGATAAAGAAAATGTGGTACATATACACAATAAAATATCATGCAGCCATAAAGAAGGACAAAATTATGAACTTCACAGCAAGTTGGATGGACTTGGAGTCTATAATACTGAGTTATCTATCACAGAACCAAATAACTGAGTACCACATGTTCTCACTCATAAGCTGACATTGAACGATTCTCATAATACTATAAGAAAAGGATTGGCAGTAATGAGAAATTGCCAGGGGAGGGAAAGGGTCAAGTCTCATCCACAAGGGTACCTGATTAATGGCCATTTGTATACCTAAACCTGAATTGTACCCCATATCTTTAAAATAAAGAAATAATAATAAAAGAAAAGTTTATTTTTCCCTTCAATAAAGCTAGTTATCTAACACTGATGGTCACTCCAACTACCAGCTGAATTTTAGGATTAACTCTGTTTGACAAATGGTACTGTCTAGTCCTCTTAAGTGAGGAATAATTACTGTTGGTGTTGAGAGTATGCATGTAATGTGCTGAATCTACTTGCCGATGTAAAAAATGTCTTTCTGTCTTTGTAATCTCTTAGTGAAATGTTTGCAGTGGGTATCACACAGTGGTTTACTGCTTATTTTATTTTAAAAATAGTTTTCTTCCTGTTCTCCCTTTGTGGAGGGTGTTTTTGAATTGGGAGAAAATTGCGTTTTAAATTGTATTTTCCCAACAGTTTGTGGAACTAATACACTTGCCCAAGTTTCTGCCTCTAGCTGGCTTCACTAGAGAAGAAAGGAAATCAGTGAGCTAGCTCACTTATGACCTGGATATCGCATCGTTTTTATGCATTTAATTGTGAAAGAAGGACAAATAATGGTTCCCCACTCATCAAAAAAGGAATGTAGCAAAAATAAATGCTGGAGAAAGAGTACAGGAGTGTGGTGATGATTTTCATTATTATGGGAAAATCTATTATTCATGAAAATAAAGTTGATCCAGAAGATTAAGCAACCAAATAGTGGCATAGTAATATTTGTGGAGAGAACGAATAAATGAATGGCTGATGCTTAATTTTTTCTTCACCTTTTTGCTAGACCATTTCCATTTCTTTGCCTCACTCCTGGTCTCTCATCGCATGCCTAACCTTACAATAACCTCTTAACTGCTCATCAGCCTTCACACAAGTCTCAACATCTCACTCTTCCTGCATTAGTCCTACAGTAACTATCTTATGGGTCACTGATTTTTTTCAATATACCCATATCTCTCTATTGCCTTCCGGTCAACATAATTAGTGTGGGAATAAACCAAGATTATCCAAATGAGAACAGACAACAGCAGCTTATTCAGGGCTTCCTTTAGTAACGGAGTTAGTCACTATATATTGAGTTTGATAGAGACTCAAAGGCAAGTAGAGGAATGGAAAAACTCTATAACGGGAGAAAGGGAAGATTTCAGATATGCCTTGATAGGAAATTATTGGCACCAGGAAGTTGGGAGAAGACTAGAAGTGGAACATTCCTATGTAATTGGTTAGGAAAGCATATTTGGCGCTCTCTGGTTGATTCTAAGTTAGAAGCAGAAGCAAAAATTAGGGAAGTTGGTTGTTATTGATTAAGCCCTACCCATCTGAGATTGATTACGGTGAGAGTTGTGGTTTGGTTCCCTCAGATTGGTTGCTGGGGGTTTTGGATCTGACATTTAATATGGTATGTGGTCTGGCCATTGCTATTCACATATTCAGTCTTTACCTGGTCACCCTTGCACCAAGTTTTCATTTCTAGACTTATTTAAATAGATATCCTCTTTAGTTAGATTGCTGTTTTGCTTAACCTGAATACGATATTCCAGATCCAGATATTAATTTGTTTCCACTAATCTCTGTTTCATAATATTTTCCAACATGCTCCATGGCTATTCAACTCCTACATAACTCTTAAAGAAAATTCCAAGGCCCAATAATGTCATTAGAAACTCCCCCTCTCTCACATCCATTCAAAACTGACATCTCTCTTCTCTAAACGTTTAGAGTTCTGATTACTTATTAACTCTAATTCCACCACAGGACATAAAATCTTGCCTTGTTAGACTTTTTTACTCTTTTTTGTATATTTCTTTCTTGGAGAGCAAGATTCAAGTCTTAAAACTTTTGTTTGTGACTCCATGGAGTGATAAAAATATGTAGCTTCAATCAAGAGGATCAGAATTTGAATCCCAACTCTTTCATTTATTAGTTCTGCAACCATAGACGCTGAATCTTGTCTTCCTAATGTATAAAATGGGAAATACTAATGAAATTTCACCAGTTAGTGAGAATCAAAAGAGAAAATACATTTTGATGTTTCTATCAACAAAGAATAATTTTTACTTTTTTTTAAATCCATCTCATCAAGTAATGTTAAAATAATGCTTGTAGCTGATTAGAATAAGCCTGAACTTTATATTTGGGACACTGATTATCTGAAAGTTTAATGTTATAAATGCAAAATGGAAATTGGCATTTTCCTTGTCTTTCTCAATTAAGTGGGTATCAAAAATAAATTCAAATCTAGAAAATACTCTGTTGAATAAATTGCTGTTTAAATTTTAAAAGTAATCACAATTCAGAATGACTTTGGTGTTTATAATCACAAATTGCAATCTTAAGTATCTTTTAAATTTTTTGCTTGAAAAAAGAGATTAAGAGAAATCTAAAAGTTTTATTTATTTTTCTATAAATTTTATTTTGTTTTAGAGCTGTGGAGTACAAATAAGTATGAACTCCACAAGTAGGCCGCCTGTTTGTGAAGTTTAGGCCTCTACTTGGCCCTCACTTACTCTAGTATAGGACCAGGTACATTTTGTGTTATTACATGCCCCCATTTCCCCCCTGCCTCCCCATTCATGCCCAGCAACTGCCAATCCCTCCTTTGTGCTAATGTGATTAATGTTCAGGTCCCATTTATGAGTGAGAACATAAGGTATTCAGTTCTTTGTTTCTGCATAGATTGCAAAGTATGGTGGTCTCCAACTCCATCCAGTTTGCTTGAAGTTCATGATTTTGTTCTTTATGGCTCTGTAATACTCCATTGTGTATATCTATCACTTCACTTTATCCAGTCCACTTTCAAAGGGTAGTAGAGTTGATTCCATGTTTTTGCTATTATGAATAGTGCAGTAATAAACATGTGTATGCAAGGGGTTCTTTTTTGTAGAACAATTTCTGTTCCTCCAGATGTATTCCCAGGGGAGAGAGTGCTGAATCATATGGAAGGTCAATTTGCAGTTCTTTTAGGAATTGCCACACTGTTTTCCACAGAAGTTGAACTAGTCTGCACTCCCACCAATAGTGTAGAAGTGTTGGTTAAGATCGAGTGTAGTATCTGTTCTTATCAGTTTAAACATTTTACTTCTAGGAAAACCACTGCATTCCAGTCAGAAATAGGATCATTTAAAAGTGTGTTTCAGTGTTCCAGTTGAAGACTTGTGAGAATGAAGTTATCTCCAAAGAAAATCTATTTTTAAATATAATGAAAATAGAGAACCTAGTTTCAATAAGACGACATATAAGAGAAATGTCATTTACAGAAGTTTTGAAAAGATTCATGCATGCTTTTTATACTGTTCTAACTTTACAATGTAGGGTTTTACAATTTTAGTGCCAGTAAAAAAAAAAAATGCTATTTTGAAAGCTTTAAAACTTTTCTCAAGCAAAGATTTGGAATTTTTACATTTTTTGAAGGAGCTTATCTGATTTACATTTTCAATCACTCAGTGGTTTTGTCTAAACATAAGACAACAATATTTTCTCTGAAATAGTGTCAAAGCTTGTTGTCACCAAGCAACATGGTACTAATAAGTCTAAACCACCAGAAAAAAATTGTCTCTTGGTCTTTTTGGAGTTAAAACAAGGGAAAATAAGTTTGTATGGGGAGCCAGCCCCCCAAAAGAGATTTTGAGGGTTCCTGGAAGGTGGGGCAGCGTCGGCGAATATTCTGGGAGAATAGAAGGGAAGAAAGAGACTGGACTCTGTCTAGTGCAGAAGCTGATTCTGTAGTAGGGATAGATATTAAAAGAAAGCAAGGTGGAGGCATAGATATAAAGAGGAAGAAAGAGAAAGAAAGAAAGTGGACAACTGTTCAGTGAAATGAGCAGAAGCCGTTTATTGGGAACAAACGTTAGTCTTTTATCCCAAATTTTCACATGTCAAATCACAAGACTTTCACGTGGGCACAAAGTCAGGTAGGTGAGGGGCGTCCCCCACGCACCAGGCGTTTCCTTAGGAATGAGGAAGGGCAACCTTAATCAAATCACAAGAGTTTACATGAACACAAAGCCAGGTGGGTCGGGGCATCCCTGCCCACCAGGCATTTCCCCCCAAGCATGAGGAAGGACAATCTTAATCAAATCACAAGAGTTTACATGAACACAAAGCCAGGTGGGTGGGGGGGGCATCCCCGCCCACCAGGCGTTTCCCCCAAGCATGAGGAAGGACAATCCCAAAATTATCTCACTGTTCCTTATGCTTGGTTTACGTTCCTCAAAAGCAATACAACAGTTTTAATATCATAAAATCCTAATAATCAATAACTTCTAAAACTTATGCATACCCAACACCTAATGACTGACTTAAATCCTAATACCTTTCTATTCTGTGCTAACTTTTACCTGTACTATAAAAAACTCTTAATTGTAGGTCAGACCAGTTCCTAAAGAATGTGGCCCAGTCCAAAATGGATGCTGGGCCCTTAGGAATGTGACCCAGCCCAAAGTTCGTGCTGGGCCATTTCTGGTAACCCTAGATAACCATCTCATGCTGGAAACAGCTCTCTAAATGTATATACTAATTCTAAAAATATATTTTTAAATCTTATAAAGAAGCTTGTATCACGTATAAGGCTCCCAAATGTGATCTGAGTTTGAACTGTGTTAAGTTTAAAGCCGAAACCGCAGTCTGTGAGAAGCGGGAACAATGGATCCCTAGAGTCAGCCATGCCTGTCACATTCTCAGAACTTCATGCTTAGATCATTAAAATCCCTACCAGTGGGTAATGCTAAACAACAAGGAAAGGAGGAGGGAATGGGCCTTCAGCTCCTGAACCAGCCTGGTGGTCTCAGGGTCCGCAGCCTGCCTGGATCCCTGATGCTCAGGCAGGCCTCCACGGCTGGCTCCCAACAAATTTGTATGTTTTTTACTGAACATGTCAGGTACATGTAAATTATATTTTATTATTTTCAAAATATTTTAGTATCCCTAATTTCATTCATATTATTAATTTCTCTTTCAGGTTATCACATAGTACATTATTCTGTCTTTTTTCCCCAAATTAAAAAAGCTGAATGTTAAATATATATTAATATTCATCAGAATATTTTATAGTAATTAATATGCCTCTGGGGAAAAATGCTTCTGGATGTTATGCTTATAAAACTTTAAATAAAAGAGAAAACTTACTATAACATTTTGCATGGATGATGGTCTTAAAGTATATTACAAACAACTAAAAGTTAAACATATGGAATTTTGTAAATATTTTAATTAGATTTATTTTTCAGATTAGATAAAGTAACAAGGAGAAAAGTACTTCACGATTTCTATTTTCCATAGTAAGCCTATTATTTCATTACCTTTGACACTATGATGCACATGTGCTTATGTTTACAATTATCTTATCTGGTATGCGGGCAAGAATTTAGATGATAACTATCAACATTACACATGATAAGAAAAAAGCATATTTTTGAAGGGTCATTTATATCACGTTATTGTGCAGGGATGAATTATGATTCTTTTTTATATTCATTTGGTTTTTAAAATGTAGGGCAAAATTCAGGATTAGGTATACAAGTAGACATCATGTAGAGGAAGTTTGGGCCTCCCTTTGGTCCCCATTTTGTGTGGTTGAGATCAGTTATCCTTATTGATATTGTGTACCCACTCCCCACCCACCCTGGCAGTATCCCTCTACTGCCATTCTCTTTCTTTTTTTATTTTTTATTTTTTTGAGTTTGAGTCTCACTTTGTTGCCCAGGCTAGAGTGCAGTTGCACACTCACTGCCACCCTAGCATCAACCTTCTGGGCTCAGGCGATCCTTCCGCCTCAGTCTTCCAAGTAGCCGGAATTATGGGCGCACACTAAGTGTTTTTTGATTGTTTGTTGTTTTGTTTTTTTAATTTATTGTAGAGAAGAGGTCTCACCAAGTTGCCCGGGCTGATCTTGAACCCACAGATTCAGGCAATCCACTCACCTTGGCCTTCCAAAGTGCTAGACTTACAGGCTGAGATGCTGAGCCCAGGCCCAATCTTTTTTTATAGTATTTTTTAAATTAACATCTTATATTAGTATGTTTTTTTTTACTCTCACTGAACCAGTATTATTACATTATTATTAACCAAAGTCTGTGTTTATTCAGATTTTTTATTTTTGTATATTTTTTAACTTTTACTTTATTGCGAGGACAGGAAAGCTCCCACAGTGGAACAATTTGTGTTCCTCTGGGTCTATTCCCAGTAAAGGGATTGTTGGGACATATGGAAGGTCAATTTCTAGTTATTTTAGAAACTGCCACACTGTTTTCCATAGAAGGGGTAGTTACATCTACATTTTTAATTTTTTAAGATGTGGGGTGCAATTCAGGGTTAGGTATACAAATGTTCATTATGCAGGTATAATTGTTGATGAGGTGCACCTCTCCCCCACTGGCAGTTTCCCTCAACTGCCAATTCCATCCTCCCTCCACAGGCAGCTTCCCTCTACAACCAATCCCTTTTCTATAGTATTATGATAATTGTTCAAGGTTCACTTATGAGTGAGAACACATGGTACTCTATTCTCTGTTTCTGTGATGGATCACTGAGTATGATAGACTCTAAATCCATCCAAATTGCTGCAAAGTCCATATGTTTGTCCTTCTTTATGACTGTGAAATATTTCATCATGTATATGTACACATTTTTAAAATATCTGGTCCAGTTTCAATGAGTAGCACATTGGTTCCATGTTTTTGCTATTGTGAATAGTGCTGCAATCAACATGCATGTGCAGGTATTTTTTTCTTTTTTTCTTTTTGTGGAATGATTTGATTTCCTCTGGGTATATTCCCAGTAAGGGGATTGCTGGGTCATATGGAAAGTCAATTTCTAGTTCTTTTAGAAACCACCACACTGTTTTCCATAGAGGCTGAACTAGTTTGCATTTATACCAGCAGTGCAGAAGTATTCCCTTTTCTCGGCATCCTCACCAGCATCTGTTTTTTGTTTTACTAAGAATTATGATCCTTCAAAGATGTCCACATTCTAATTCCAAGAACTTGCGAATATGGTATTTTAAATTCAAAGTAACTTTTAAATTAATTATCTTGAGATAAGAGGATTTGTCTGGTTTATCCAAATGGACCAAATATAATCACAAACATCTTAAAAAGAGAAAGGTTAGAGGCAGGGAGGATAGAAAATGCTATGTTACTGGCTTTGAAGATGGAAGAAGGGGTCACAGACTAAAAAATATGCATGGCCTCTGGGAGATGAAAAAGACAAAAAATTGGATTCTTCTCCAGAAGGAGTGCAGCCATAATTGTAGACTTTTGACCTCTAAACTTACACAATAATAAATGTGTTTTATGTTTTTGGCAATTTGCCACAGTAACAATAGGAAACTAATTACAGTGATTTTTGCATTTTGTTACTTGATTATTTTTATTATTTTGTTTCTTAATTTAGGAATAGAAATATGCTTTGTAAAGCATGCCTTTAAAAATTGTGTGTTTTAGAAAAACAAATGCTAAAAAATCTATTTTAATAGAGATCATTTATTGTTTAAAAAGCTAATGCATTAACATTATTTTGAAATTTCACTCTTTTAAAATTCAGAATTTGCTTTAAAATTTGTTGTTGTTTTTATTATAGAGATGTGGGGTACAAGTAAGGATTAACTAGACAAGTAGGCTACACGCAGGTGAAAGTAGTTTTAAATGCCATGAAGTTACAGCATAAATCCCACTAGCACAGACTGATGGGCAAGAGTCTGTGCTCTGGAATAGGAGAGGTCAAGATTTTAATTCAGGCCTCACTTAAAATATTATATGGGAAACACTGAGCAATGGCATCCCTTAATCCCTTAAAATTTCCATTCATATGTGAAATGAAAATAATTGTCCCTATGATGTTTAAGGGTTGAATTGAATAATATACACAATGGTTCTTTTTATTTTTCTTTTTATTTTTTTTTTGAGTTGGAGTCTCACTCTGTCGCCCAGACTGGAGTGCAGTGGCCGCTCCCGGCCACCGCAGCCTCGACCTGCTGGGCTCCGGCGATCCTTCCACCTCAGCCTTCCGAGTAGCCGGAATTACAGGCATGCGCTACCACGCCCGACTGATTTTTTGATTTATTGTAGAGATGAGGTCTCGCTGCCCAGGCGGGTCTCGAACCTGTGGGCTCAGGCAATCCACTCACCTCAGCCTCCCAAAGGCGCCGGGATTACAGGCTGAGCCACCGAGCCCGGCTAATTGTTCCTTTTAAAAAGTACTTTCATATAATAGGAACGCAATAAATTTACAAGGATGTTGATGATGATGATGATGATGATGATGATAAAGATGATGATGATGATTTCTAGCTATCAATACTAACCCAAGCGCAACATTGACATCTTTAGAAAGGATGCCTTTAAAGATTTTGGAATTTAATGTGTAGGACCTAATTTTTTCAAAATGCTAATAGCTATCAGTATGTAAAAGGCAGGAGGCAGCCCAATTTTGGGTTTGTATGTATAATGGCAGTAATGGAAGGCAGGTGGCAAGGACAGTAGAGGGCAGAACAAAAATCAAGAACAGGAAAGTGACTTGACTAGTTCAGGGAGCCAGAGAGAACATAAGTCTAAGGAACTAGATTCAAATAAAAGATTAATGAGCTAATAATTACTGAAGGCAAAAATACAACTATAAAACAGTGAAAAAATTTTAAACAAGACAGATTTTTTTTTAAAGAATGTTGTCTAAAAAAATTTTGCTTAATTTGAGAGATAAACTCACATTTAAAACTTTCTTTCCATCTCATTTTTGTGAAAAAATATAAAATTTTAGTCATTTTTATGCAAAACAATTCTGAATAAAGATTGCTTTAATGAATCTGAATTTTTAACAAACTATCTTTTTCTAATAATTACCTCACGTGGCAGCAACTCTTCACAATGTGATAATGCAAATAATTATAAATATATATATTTTTTAACTAGGAAAGGTAGATTTATTAAAGGAAAGATACATTGTGAAAGGCACAATGGGCAGGAAAACAGCGGGAGGGTCTGCTGTCTGCTGCCGCCATATATTTTCAAAACATTCATTTCTCTTTTGCTTCTGTTCTTACCCCTGCACACACCCACAAAACCTATTCATAGCATCAATATAGACTTACACTTAAGTCATTAAAAGTTTCAATAAATAGTTTTGTTATATTTTTGTCCAAAGTGTTTGGAAAAAACTTTAGTCAAATCTAAAATGTTTTTCTATACCTCACTCTAAAGATTTTATTCCAACTCTCTTCACTGATCCTGCAAAACACTTAAAGCTCAAATTATGTTAAAGATCTATGCCTGACATTTTATTTCAAAAGGAAATTAGAAGTAATCAATCATGATAGCCTGAGGGAGTTTTCAATGAAAAGAGCTATTTGAATATCTGACTTCCAAGCTTCACCTCCTAATTTCTTATGAATATGCATTTCTCTTTTTATAAAATAAAATGAGAATGAAAAAACAAACCACTGTGGGCCTAGGTTTGTTAAGAATAGTTGGATGCAAACTATAAAACTATTCTTAAAAGGGCTATGTTCCATTTTGACCTCAGGCTTAGAAAAACATTAAGTAATATTCATATTGATTATTTTACGGCAATTTCTTTTCTTTTGTTTTTCTATTTTAATTGTTTTCTTTCATTTATGTTAGTACCACAGAAATTTTAAGCTATTAAAGGAGCAGTTGCCTTTTATTCTAACATATTTGTACAATATGTCTTATCTAAAGAAAGTCATAACCTATCAAATAATATCTTTTGTATCAAAACCCACCTTCTCATTGGGGATCAATTATCCTAATGGCAGCATAGGCAGATACCATAACTTCTGAAACCCTTTCAATTATTGACATTCTAACAGGGTCTTAACTTTTCATTGTTCTGTCTGTCCCATCACCTGAGGAAGGAAAGACTGATATTCTCACATCTCATCTTTCTCCCTCAACACAGAATACAAGAGGGACTGAGGTACAAGACAGCACACTGCTCGCTTCCTGTTCTAGTTTTAAATTCTGCCAGCGTGTGGAGTGATTAGCTGTTTTTGTTATAACGTATTGTTGCACATATTACTTTTATTAATTATTTTTTGAGTCAGAGTCTCATTTGCCCAGGCTGGAATGCAGTGGCATGGTTATGGTCACCCCAGTGTGGAACTGATGGGCTCCTGCGATCCCTTCGCCTTGGTCTTCCAAATAGCTGGAACTGTAGGTGCGCACTACCACGCCCAGCTAATTTTTTGTTTTTTTTTTTTTTTTTTTTTTGTAGAGATTAGATCTTGGCTAGTTGCCTGGGCTGGTATCAAACCCACCAGCTCAGGCAATCCATTCGCTTCGGCCTCCCAAAATGCTGGAATTACAGGCTGAGCCACCAATCCCGGCCTACTTTTATTAATTTTTAATAAGCTACTGATATATAATCCCTGTAAATCTAAAAAAGAACAATTAAATCATGTAGTAAGGAAATTAAGGAGCAGACTAGGGAGGGGGAACAGAGTAAAGAGGAATCTCAAAAGGAATCTCAAAAATATTAGGACTTTGAAAAAGTAATATTAATATGAACGCCTAATATATATTTTCAGTGATCACATAATTACTAGTGGTGGGGTTATGTGGGACTAAATAAATAAAGTATCTCTTCAGCATCCAAATTTGAATCTAGTTAAGAAA
Source organism: Carlito syrichta (assembly GCF_000164805.1). Lineage (NCBI taxonomy): Eukaryota > Metazoa > Chordata > Mammalia > Primates > Tarsiidae > Carlito > Carlito syrichta. Next base: position 353,690 of record NW_007257860.1, on the reverse strand, counting down.
TATACAGAAGATTCACAAAAATATAAATTAGTATTAGCTAATAATTCACTCTTCAATTAGATGGTTCCACTCATCCCATACAAAGTATAATTCCAAGAGAGTAGAGCCCTTTACTAGAGATAGCTCACGGTCAGAGCACACCATATCAAAGAAGAGTAGCTAGAAAAAGGGAAAAAGAAGGATCTGAGCTTAGTTTCTTATTGGAAACTCACCAATCTAATCAATCATTTCTTGAGACAGGAGTGAGTGAAGGATGAGGAATAACCTGTGATTGCAGATCTGGTTCAATGTTTGTCAAAAATGGACTGTTCATTGGAATCACTTGGGTAACTTTGTAAATTACTTATGCCCTAGTCCCTTTTCCAGTGACTCTGTTTTAATAAGCAGTAGTTTTCAAAATAACAACTTGTTTTCATCTATTTATTTTTCTGTGGTTACGGTTAAAAAACCTGCTTTAGTACAGGTATTTCCAGCAAACACAACTTACAAATTTACTATCACATTTAAGGGTAAGAATGTGTATCAATGTTCTATATGGTTATTAGGCACGATAAGTAAGTGATTCACATAATTGAATAAAATTAGTAGGTTTTTATATGTAACAGAAGGCTAGGTTCTGCCCTGAGATGTTACAATACTCTAGCTTGTTATGTTCTCCAGGGATGCCTTTTGGCTCCATTGATGAGGTCAGGAGTTCCAGGGGCATACTATGGAATGAATTTTGATCATTTAGCTGTTTACCAGGATTTATTTGCCTTAAATTAATACATAAAATAAAGAGATGAAGAGCAATAAACATAGCAGAAACATGGGAAGGATGACAAGAAGGAAAACAATAAAAAGAGGGTTCAAAAAATAAAAATTAGAAAAATGAGGAGAGGATAAAACAAGATAGCAGAAAAAAGACCAAAGACCACAGAAATGATCATTATGAATGGGCTGAATTCACAATAATAACAATTTGCTGACTTTCTTGTTAAAGAGAAAAGAAGTTTTTTGCTTTTTTATAAAGAAACTATATTTTAGTGAAACAAAGACAAGGAGAACTTTCAAGTTTTATATTATAAAATTCAATAATATGAGCCTTGGCTTATGACATGCATTGGCCAACGAGAGGAGCACGGACGTGATATTTATCACTAATGACTAGAAACTTGCATGAGAATGCATGGACTAGCTCAGGCCAGCTTGCTCCTACCCACTTCCATGGGATCAGTAGGAATTTTTTCCATCAACCTGGGTCAAAGCCTTGCCATGTTGATACACTCTAAGCAGAGCCAAGAAGAACCAAGCAGAAAGGCAGCTGACTCTCAAAGCCATAAGTAAGAGATACATCTTAACTGTTGTAAGTCACAGAGTTTTGAGGATGTCTGGTACCATAACAAAAGCTGGCTAATACTTATATGGCTATGATAATTGTTTCTGAATATCATGAAGATATTCAGTAACTTTACCAAATACTTATAGCAGGAGCAAGGGAATACAATACTGAAATATAAGGGATTGTTTGTTCTATCTCTTAGTACTTCTATGTGCAGTATAATTAAATATTATAATAATTCAATACAACAACCAGAAGACCAGACTCTGCAAGAATACAGGTTGAATCATTTCATCTTTTAAAAATAATAATATTGCCTGTGGTGTTGCTGACTGAGAGCAAAAGAGAACATAAATAAATTGTAGAAGAGGTGAAGTTATAAATATCAACTATGTTTTTGTGATCCCTTGCAGCAATAGAAGCCAAAGCAGCTATGCTTGTATACTTGCATACATTATGATTTCCCCTCTTTTCTCTTAATAATTTACCTAAAGTGTAAAAGTGGTTAACATGTCATTATATGTTTAAGCTACAGAGTAACAAAAGAGTATTGTGAACAAAATAGAAGAATGAAAATTACTGAAAGATTCTGAGTAACCAAACTTTGGGGGAGTGCAGTGTCACATATTGGGCTTCCAGTAACAGTCCCCAAGATGGAGATTAATATGCAGAGGTTTGTCAGGTTATATTCTTGAGATCAACACCTGTGGAAGGGCTGGGAAGAAAGCAGGGTGGGCCAAAGAGAGATATTGAACTGTGACACAGTCTGAGAAGCCTCAGTTGACCTTCCGGAAGTTCTGAAATGGTCTGTATGAGAAATTAGAGTGAGGAGGCCAGGTCTTTAAACTCTAACCTTTATGAGCCATTGGTTACAGGCTGCCCCAGAAAGAGGGTGTTGGCCCTGCCCGGTGATGCTCTTCAGCTGCTGTCATCCCCCAAGAGAGCTGATAGCACAGAGTGCTTTGCTAGTAGCACTCCTCGCAGATGGGAGAATAAATCCTTCACTGAAGAAAGACCTGCATGCCACAACACAGTACCCACTGCAAGGTCTTAGGGATCAGAGCACTGTCCTGAATATTGTTTTGTTTTGCCAGTCAGCATTCATTGCTCTCATCATTGATCTTGTCTGTATCACAGAGACTGGAATCCTGGAATTCACATTTCCCAGAATCTTTTGTCAGCTGGATCCCAGTTTAGACTTTACCAATAAGAGGCATGATGTGAGGCTTAGAAGACAAAAGATGAGAAAAGACAATTATTGCACCTCTGAAAGACCTTGCAAAATTTTCTAGGTGTTCTCCTCCGACAGCTGATTTCCTGAGATTGCTGCAACACTGATTTCCAGAAAGCCAGCAGCTTACCCTGACATTTGCTCTCCCAGCACTTCAACATTTTTTTATAGCATGCAATTTCTTGTATTAAAATTCCTGAAGTAGTTTCTATTTGCCAGACAGAACTCTAATGGACATAAGCATTTATGCTATAAGCATAAACATTGGTATGCATTTGATCATACAAATACATTTTTAAAATTTTGAATACATTAAATACATTTGAATTTGATTTTGAGCAAATATTCTTAAAAACCTTATATACCCCAAAACCATAGAGCTTGTGGGATAAATAGAATTAGAAGATGGCCAATTACACAGTAAGTGGCTTTGTAATATATTAACAAAACAATAACAACACTCATAAAAAATACCTTCTCAATTTAAAAAAGGTATGTTACATTTATAACAAATAAAATAAAAATAAGAAAAAGGTAGTTAATTTCTAGCAAAGTAAAGAGAACTATATAAAAAGGATCAACGAGAACAATGCAACAGCACTACTCAAAATTCCAGACCAAACTGAGCCAAGAAGAGCTCAGAATTTATCTAGTACATTACAATATTCCTCCTGAATTTGCTACACTCAAAGGTGTTCATGTATTTTGCATTCAGCTGGCATTATTATTTGGGAACACAAAACCTCAAAGTCCAAGGAAAACTAACAGATGAACCGATCTGATGGGTAATGCACACATCATTTTTACTGTCTTTTCCAACCCATATGCACTGATTTGGATTAAAGAAATATGTGTTGTAGCAAGACAAGGAGTGTTCCTTTCTGCCTAAGCAGCACATTTTGTGTTTTGCCCTTGATAAACCCGATTAATTGACAAGCTGTTTGCTTGAGATGTGGTATTATTTTTATAAAAATAAGATAATGCCTTTCCTGTAGACTTTGTGACTGAGAAAGGCCAGCTTCATATTAAGAAAGATTGTTTACTCATCTGATCTAAATGGATAATTTCTAAGTGAACTTCCTCTTGATACTGTTGTTCACTTAGCCAGCTATGTAGTTTATTCTCCAAACAGCAGTCACAATGATTTAAGATACCAGCAGTCATAATACTTTTTCTCCTCAAGATCCTTAACGACTATTCAACATACTTAGAATAACATCCCAAGTCCTGATTATGTCTATGAGATTGTATAATCTTTTTTCTTTTTTTAATAATGTTTTTTATTTTAAATATGTGGGATCCAATTCAGGCTTAGGTATATAAATGTTCATTATGCAGGCACCCTTTGATGAGGTATGCTCTCCCTCCCCTGGCAGTTTTCCACTACTGCCAATCCCTTTCTTATAGTATTACAACATTTGTTAAAGGTTCACTTATCAGTGAGAACATGTGACACTTGGTTCTTTGTTTCTATGAAAAACCACTCAGTATTATAGCCTCTAAGTTCATCCAAGTTGCAGTGAATTTTATAATTCTGTCCTTCTATCTGACTGCATAATATTCCATCGTGCACATGTACCGCAGTTCTCTTTTGCTGGGCAGCATGGTTGGTTCCATATTTTTGTTATTGTAAATAATGCTTCAATGAACATGCATGTACAGGTATCTTTTTCATAGAGTGATTTGAGTCCTCCGGGTATATTCCCAGTATGGACATTGCAGGGTCATATGGGAGGTCGGTTTTTAGATCTTTTAAGAATCAACACACTGTTTTCCATAGGTACTATATTAGTTAACATACCACCAAAAGTGTAGAAGTGTGCCCCTTTTTGACACATCTTCACCAGTGTCTGTTGTTTTTTGAGTTATTAATGATGACCATCCTGACTGGAACTAGGTGTGTCCGGACCATCTGGAGTTATCGGGGTATCTAAAAGAGGGAATGGAGACTAAAAGGAATACAAGACTCCTTTAGTTGCAAAGGGAGGGCATCGGGGCTAGTCCCCGAGTGACCCCGTTTCTCTTTATTTCAAAGTTTATATACAAGCACAATATAATCAGGCATTCAAACTTTCCCAATCTTTAACATTAAACTCCCCCTCTATCAAGAAGTGTCTGTACCCAGACTCAGACTATTTTACCAATATTTCACATTAGTTTTGTCTTTGACCAGTGTTTTCTGTACTTTGAAAGACATATACTATTTTTATCTGGACTCTGTTTTTCTAGGTAGACAGTTTCATGCTTTACCTATTTAGTCCCCGACATAGGTGGTATCTCAGTGTGGTTTTAATTTGCATTTCTTTGATGACTAGTGAGGCTGAGCATTTTTTCATGCATCTGTTTGCTGCTCATATGTCTTTTTTTGACAAGTGTCTATTCATATATTTTGCCCACTTTGTAATGGGGCTATTTTTTTTTTTTTTTTCTTTTCAGCATGTTTGATTTCCTTCTAGATCCTAGATGTTATGACTTTGTCAGGTATACAGTAGGCAAATATTTTTTCCCAGTCTGTGGGCTATCTCCATGAGCTCTTAATAGTTTTTTTTAGCTTTGTAGAAGCTTTTCAGTTTGATGAGATCCCAGTTATCTATCTTATCTCTTATGGCATGGGCACTTGGGGTTTTGATCAGAAATTGGTTGCCAGTTCCAATTTCCATAAGGGTGTCGCCTGCATTTTCTAAGGTTCTCATAGTTTGAGGTTTTACATTTAGTTCTTTGATTCATTTAGAGTTGATTTTTGTATATGGAGATAGATAGGGGTCTTCTTCTAATCTCCTGTTTGTGGTCAACCAGTTTTCCCAGTACCATTTACTGAATAAGTTCTCCTCTCCCCAGTGGTTGATGGTGAAGGCTTTGTGGAAGATGAGTTGGTTGAGAAATTGAGGTTTTGCTTCTGGAATCTCTGTCCTGTTCCATTGGTCTATGTGCCTGTTCTTGTATCAGTGCCAGGCTGTTTTAATTATTATAGCTTTATAAAAAGCCTAAAGTCTGGGTATGTGATGCCTCCTGCTTTGTTTTGTTTTGTTTGTTTGTTTGTTTGTTTTTGTTTTGCTGATAATTGTTTTGGCTATTCATGGTCATTTATATTTCCATATGAATTCCTGTATTGTCATTTCCAGGTCTGAGAAGAATGCTGCTGGTAATTTAATGGGTATTGCATTAAATCTATAGATTGTCTTGGGTAGGATGGACATCTTAACAATGTTGATTCTTCCAATCCATGAGCATGAAATATTTTTCGATTTGTTTATGTCATCTTTGGTTTTTTTGAGCAGTATTTTGTAGTTTTTATTGTAAAGGTCTTTGACTTCTTGGTTAGGAAGATGCCAAGAGTTTTTTTTTTTTTTTTTTTTTTTTTTTTTGTGGGGGAGGAGGGTTATTGTGAAAGGATTGTGCTTTTTATTTGGGTTTTCTGTATGTTTATTGTTGGTGTATAGGAATACAACTGACTTTTGCACATTTATTTTATACCCTGAGATTTTACTTTATCAGTGCAAGGAGGTTTTTGACAAATTCTCTTGGGTTTTCCAGGTATAGAATCATGTTGTCTGCGAAGAGGAGTAATTTACCTTCCTCCTTTCCTATTTGGATACCCGTGATTTCCTTCTCTTGTCTCATTGCTCTAGCTAGGTCTTCCAATATTATGTTGAACAGGAGGGGTGAGAGTGGGCAGCCTTGTCTTACTTCGGTTTTCAGAGGAAATGGTTCCAATTTCTCTGTCTGTTTAGCAGTATGTTGGCTGTAGATTTATCATAGATAGTTCTTACTATTTTGAGGTACATTCCATCTATGCCTAGATGTTCCAGGGTTTTTATCAAGAAGAGGTGCTGGATTTTATCAAAAGATTTTTCTGCATCAAATGATATGATCATGTTCTTTTAATCTTTACCTCTATTGATGTATTTAATTTCATCTATTGTTTTGATTGATTCATGTGTGTTTTCAATATTTTTCCTGCATTCTTGAGAAGGCCATTGACATTCTTTTTTCCTTTCTTAAGTGTTTCTTGTAGAGCTTGTCTGGAGGCAGTGTAAACTCTTAGGGATTGACTGGGAAGAATTTTCATTCTCTATCACTGATGAAACTTAGCTTAGTTGGGTAGGTAATTCTTGGTTGAAATTGATTATCTTTGAGAACTTTGAAGATTGGGCTTCAAGCTCTCCTAAGCTGAAGTGTTTCTGTAGATAAGTCTGCCGCTATTCTAATTGGTCTTCCCCAGTAGGTAACCTGACCTTTCTTTCTTACTGCCTTTAGGATTTTTTTCTCTTATACCCACTTTGTGTTAGCAAATTACTATGCATCTAGGAGTTGTTTTCTCATTTGTTGTCTTGCATGGGTTCTCTGAATCTCTTGTGTTTGAATGACTGCATCACTGATAAGATGAGGGATGTTTTCTTGGATAATTTCATGGAATGGTTGTTCCAGGGTGGTTTCTATTTCTCTGTCTGCATCACAGATTCCAATTAATCTTAAGTTCAACCTCTTGAAATAATTGCTCATCTCTTGGAACTGTGTACTGTCTTTTTATACTTTTCTATGTTTTTAACAGTTTAGGTTATTTCCATATTTTTGTCCTCAAGCTTTGAGATTCTTTCTTCTGCTTGGTTAATTCTGCTTTCCATGCTTATCAGTTTGTTGTTTATTTAATTCACTGTATTCCTTGTTGTTGTTATCTCAGTTATCAACTCCTTCATCCTTTCCGCTTGTCTCTCCTCATTTCTATTTATTCTCTTTATTAATATCTTGATACCTGGGTTTGTGGTTTGAGACCAGTTATTCTGGGGGTTCTTCATTGTTTGAGTTCTGGAGTCTATATTCTCAGTGGCTGACCTCCCAGGAGTCTGTATGAGACTCATATTCTTTCTTTGATTTGTCTTCATTTATGTAGATTTTTCTCCCACTTTATTACCTCTTGTTTAATTCTGTTGTTCAGTGTTAAGGGAGATAACTTTTACTTCTCTTTGCTCAATCTCCTATTTTCCTTATGTAGATCCTCTGGTTTTGTCCAGTTCTGGGGCTGGACCATAGATGGAAGCCTGTGTTTTTTGTAGTTTTGAGATTTAATTAAGGGGGGGTGCTGTGATTCTGAAGCTATCTGCAGATCCCAGTATCTGCTAACAGGTGTGTCAGCCCCCTGGAACCCACTTCCCACTGCCTTACAATCTGTCCATGCAATGGGGATGTCGGTTTGTTCCCTGAAAGAAAAATGAGGTAAGAAAAAGGGAAAAAATGAAAAAAAAAAAAATGAAAGAGGAAGATGAAAGAGAGGTGGAGACAGAGAAGAAGAGGAGGGAAAACAGACAAGCATACCATCTAATGAATAAACTCAGAGACAAAGACAGAAAAAACAAAAAAGACAAAAACATACAGACAATCATACAAACAAACAAAATCCTCCCTGTTGATGTACTTGCCCTAAAAACTACCCATACATCAACAGAAAATCTTAAAAAAATAAAATAGCAGAAACAAAGCAAGTACAAAATATAAACAAAAACAGAAAGAGAGAAGAAAAAAAGCTAAAACAAACAAGAAGAAGAAGAAAAAAAAAACCTCTGTGACCAGTTTTGTGGCTCCAGGTTCCTTTCAAACTTCCACCTTAGGGAGCAGTTCTGGTCACCAGCCCCTCCCCTTCACTCTCAGTGCAGGCTGCTAGGGTTGCTCTCAGCACAGGTCAGATGCACCTACAGACTACTGTGGGAGGAGATCCAGACTCACTCTACTCACTGCTGCTGTGTCAAGTCTCACACTCAGACCTGCCTGTTATAGTGTGGGGGGAAGGGGTGTCTGACCTTCTGGGTCTGATGAGAAGATAATCTCTGTGTTCCATGATGGAGGTTGGGCAGAACTGAGTAGGGCAATGTAGGTCTGTGCTCCATCCTGGGCCTGAGAAGATGGCTTCCATTGGTATCTTGTCACCACCTTTGGAGCTTTATTCCAGATTTCTGTGGCCTGCCTTCTCCATAGTTCCTCCTGCTTGTGCTTTGCCTGCTACTGCAGGTGATGTCTTGGGCCAGGTGCCAGGTAGTAAGGGGCAGCTGCTTCTGCTGCCTCCTCTCAAGAGAGCCCCAAGAACAGCAGATGATCCTGCATGCCTGGGTCTCCAATCTCAGGATGGTGGTAGGTTGCAGTCACCTCCAAAGAAGAGCCCAGGGTACATGAACCTGAGTCTCCCCTCAGACAGACTTTCACTCACCCACCAGCACAAGCCCAACTATGCAAAGAGTCTTTATGGACACTCACTTTTGCAGAGACACTCACAGTCGGAACTGTTTTGTTGTCATCTTGTCAGGAAGCTAGATTATATAATTACTATTTATCTAATTCCTTGTCTTATAATTTTTCACTTCTTTCTGTCCATACCAGTCAAGCATGCTAGACACTCAAGCTCAGTCTAAAATATACTTCTATCTATGTTCGCAGCTCATTCTCTCTCCATTTGTTTTTACTTTAATATCTCTTCATCAGTAAGGCCTTCTCTAGCCACTCCATTGAAAACAGCATCCCCCTTTACCTTGCTTTACTTCTTCATAGCATTTCTGATATCTTTTTCATCTCCCCAACATGAATTTAATTTCCATGAGGATAGGTTTTTTTCACTGTTCAATGCTGCATTTCAGCATCTAGAGTAAAACATGGCATGTTAAAAGCACTCATAAGTATTTGATAAATGAATAAATATGAAAAGACATACTAAAACAGAAAACATAAGGCTAAAATAGAGTACTCTAAGCTGTTTAAAATCCCCCCCATTCTAGTTTATACTATTTCAAAGTTATCTGTATGGGCCTACCTTCTCCTCCATTCTATACATAAATGTTAGTTCATCCTATAGTTCCTCTAGATATCCTCTTCCATGTTTATAGTTATAATTCCTTATATAGCTCTGGATAGCTCTTTGTTTTGTATTCAGCAGTTGTTAGGAACACAATTATGCATATGGAAACTGTAGCTTTTGTCAGTAAGTTAAAAAGTTTACATAGATTACTTGGGTAGGATGGTTTTACAAAGGGAAGGGACCTTTAATATTTTATTGCACATATATCTATATATGCCTTCATGATTTACATTTTGTACAATAAGCATTTCTTTCATTTACAATTTTTAAAAAGGCAAAATACTTTCTATAGAAAGACATCACTAGAAGATTTATCTGATTTTTCCGAGTCCTTTTTAAAAAGAAGTTTCCAAACTTTGCATAGTTTGCTAGCAATATATGAATCTCTTGAATCACATTGTAAGATAAAAACAAATGTAGCTGTTCATCTGGCAATACTGGCTTCATGCAATCTTCAAAACTTCCTACTAAAACAAACATATAGTAAAGAAAAGACAAAAGACCACATAACTCCATGCCTTAGTTTGGGCTGATACAACAAAAAACCATAAACTGGATTTCTTACAAACAACGAAAAGTTATCACAGTCCAAGATTAGAGTGCCAGCAAGGCAGAGTTGTGGTGAAGACTTTTTTTGGATTGCATATAACCAACTTTTCATTGCATCTACACCCAGAGGGGAGAGCAGAGACACAAAGTAAGCTCTCTGGTGAACTATAAGTGCACTAATTCCATTAATAAGGTCTCTATACTCATGACTTTATTTAATTCTAATTATCCTAATTATCTTTCAGAGGCTCCACCTCCTGATACTATCACATTAGGGGCAGAGTTTCAACATGAATTTTGAGGGAACACAAACATACAGATCATGTAACATTTTCTCTGAAATACGGACTATTTTAACAAAATTGACAAATACAGCTGGTAATGAACATATGCTATGTTCATGTAATAGTGGATAGAAATATACCATCCCTCTTGCCTAATATTCATCCTGGTTTACAAATTTGAGGCTTTTCTTTCTATCAGAAAATAGTAATTCCCCATCTACTGTATTGATGAAATGTGATAAAGCAGTCTAAATATCACTGTCATATACTCAATCTCTGACAGTGGCATTTATTTATCAATATCCAGTTAAAAAAAACAACACCAACACCTCTCCAAAACTCAATCTCTCACACACACACACACACACACACACACACACATACAAATTTTGTCTCAAAATAAATGAACCACTGTATGTCTTTGCATATTTGCAGGTTTATATCCTACCTGCATAAGCATTGTAGGAATGCCAGAGACTAAAAGCTTCCTGGTGGCAATGTATACTGTAGACAAGATTTAATGTCATGCATGTATTTGGAGTATAAAAATGCTGGGGAGTATAAGAATGCTGGGAAGTGGAGGTAAGAAACAAATCCTTTTCATTTCAGCAGAGCCCTGGTCAACTAAATCCTGCCATGCTCTGGGACTGGGACTGATGGCTAAGCATATTAACCCAGCATATAGATACAATTTTTCAAATGAAGAAATAACAAACCAAGGGTAAATATATGATTGACTTATTGACAAACACCATCCTCAACAGATCTATCTTCATCAAGGGGTAAGTAAACAGAAGTAAACATCAGTAGCTTATTAAACAAAATTGAAACAGAATTAACAAAAGAAAATGAAACAAAAACCAAAAAGAAAAAGTAGCAATTTGTTATATCTTAAATATAAATGCCTTAAATATAAAAAGAATATATATATAAATTATGTACTTATATATTATTATTTTACATATCATATATAATTTTTACATAAAACTATATATATATTATTTATCAAAAAACAGCAATTATTTCTTTGGAAAATTATTGGACATTTTCAGTTGAATGCAAGAGAAGAAAATATAAAAACTTTATTAAAATACAGCAAAATAATAACCTCAAATGACTTTGAAATATATGTAGAGGCAATAAAAAAGATATAGACAATCAGAAAATTAATTAGAAGAATTAAGGGAGAATTAGCAATAATACAATGCTAATTTAATACTCCAACACATTTTAAAAACATGATGAGTGAAGTATAAACTCATCACTGAATGAATTTTTACAAGATTAAATGATTAAGATATTCTTAAAAAGGTGACTGATAAGTATAGTATAGAGACAATACAAATCTAATTCAAGATTTGTTGATGTATATGCAGGCAAAAATAAACTAATAAGTTAAATATAGACATGATGCATTAAAGTGCTCACTGGAATCAATTAAATGTGTTTGAATAGTTTTTTTTTAAAGGGTAGGATAAACTCTTCATAAAACTGAATTCCAGATGTCAATAGCTCTATAGATTTTTAGGAAAAATTTACTGTCTCAACTTTTCTTTTTTCACATTGATTAACTAAAAACAGCAAAAACATCTTCATACCTGGAAGACCAAAATAAATACACCTCATATTCCCTCTTAAAAGAAAAGTTCTTGAAAACATACTTTTAAGACACTTGAAATACAAATCAAAATTAGAAAAGTTGTAATTAAAATAAATATATCTTAAAGACTTTTTATCCCATGAAATCATTATAATATATACCCCTAGTTCAACAAAAAACTCTTGAACAATTCTTCTTCATGGCAGACCCGATAAATTTAATTTTTCATTGCCTCCTGTAAGCAGGTATTGTTCTAAGTGACCTGGATACATTGGCCAGCGAAACAAAAATTCATCTCTCCTGCTCAGGGGACATGGGAGTAGAGAAGACACAGAAAGTAAGCAGTAGACATTAAAAAGAGGTAAACTATATGACATGTTAGCATGTGATATGTGATCTGAAAAAAAGAAAAGAAATAGAATTAAGGATATGTCAGGAGATGTGAGGGTAAATTGCAATATAAGTGACAGAAAACAACTGTTTGAACATTCAGGGCCATGCAAATAAAGATTTCTAAAATTCGTATTACTTATGATTGCTAGTATTACTACTACTAGTACTTTCAATACAGTTACATTACCTCTACCACTGTTGCCACGATTCCTGCAGCTGAAGACACTGCTCCTAATGATATAAATTGCAACTATCAATTATAGAGTATTTCCTGTGTTCTCAAGCTCTGTAATATATGCTTTACATATGTAATGCTCACAATAATCCCATGGACTTCATACTAATTTATGGATTTGGAAACTAAGACTCAGAGATTTTTATAGCAGTTTGCCCAAGATATTATAACTTTTTCACATGACCATATTTTTTAATATTAAAATCAAAACAATTTTGATGTGTTTAAAGCTTCATTAAATAATATTATAACTAGACTTAAGAAATGCCTTTGGAAGGTCTTTGCTTAAAGTAACATACACCAAGAGAGCATAATTTCCTTTAAATATAAACACATTGATTTAAGTAAAAGTACCCACAATCTCAGAAAAGTAAATATAGACAAATGCTAGTTTACATCCTGACTGAAATAGATCTTATTAAAATAAATTTTACTTTCTAAATTATCAAAATTTTAAGTGTTATATATTTAATATTTTAAAAACAGTAAAACAAAGCAAAAACTTTGAAGACAGTCCACAGCTCTAAGAAACCCCACAAAATATTCACAACTGCTAAATAAAGCATCAGTGAAAATGCACCTCTAATCTTTGGCCAATTTTGCTTTGCAGTGCAGAATAGTAACAATGAAGTTACAGCAGGGAAAAATTTATCATTTCCATTTCATTATTAGATTAAATATTTGGGTCCATTTTGAGGATCTTATATTGCTGTTAAATTCATAGGACAACTTTTTAAAAATCATCCAGAAATATCTCACAAAGTTACTAGGATCTTCTCAGTATTAGCTGGCATAAAGGGTACTTGTAAACAAGTTTGTCCACGTTGATCGATGCTGTCAGCCCAGTTTCCCTTGGATCTCTTTACCATATCTATGCACTTTTGCCTTTGTCCCCAAGGCCTATGGTGCCACTATTCTGAAAAAGAATGTAGTCCTTGGATCACAGAGCTGCTTTGTCTACAGGCTAAGAGATCTAAAAGTGCCTAGGAATTTATATTTGTTGATGTTACCTCTGAGGCTTTTAGCCAGTAACCGTCCGGAATAGGAGTTATAAAAGAGAAGCTGCTTGGGTATCTCCCTGTGCTATTGTTGGTAATAGTGAAAGAGGAAGAGGGAATGGGAGGCGGGTGTATAATGTTCCTTCTAGTTGTTCTAGCACATCAGCCAATTTATTTCCTTTATGAATTATCTTGTTTCTTTCTTGCTTATCTAATTCATGTTTCCTCAACTGAGAACATAGGATACACAATCAATATTTACCACTGCCTTAATTCACCCATGTGTTCATTTAGGCACTCGTTCGCTCAACTGATATGTATTGAGTGCCTACTATGCTCCAGCACTGCTAATGTCAGCCTAGATAATAGAAGAGCACTTTCAACCTAGAAACGTCACATTTTATCCACAGTGCTCCAGTGTCCAAACTTTGCCTGAATAAAGTGGATCACAGCCTGAAATTTCCTGATAAAATGGTTCATACATAAACTTTCTCATGTATAAGTATAGATTTTTAAGATTTTAAGGACTTCCTTTACATAATATTATATTTCTTTAAATGTATAAATTAATAGATACAGCACATACATTTACTGAATTAAAAAATGAGTATACATATGTTCTAACTCCTATGTTGAATAATAAACTGAGTAAATTTGCAGGTAGAAAAGTGTTATAGTAATGCCAATGCCCTGATTGGATAGAAACGAAAACTGACTTATAGACTTATTCCCTAAATATAGCTCTTTGACATAGAGAAAGAATCTTCACATTAAAATTTTTATCTTATCTCTTCTGGGTTCTTCTAAGACCTTACTCTGTTATCTTTCTGCTTTCTTCTTGATTCTTCTTTGTCCAAGCAACCTGAAAGAAACACTGATAAAGAAGAGTAAAAAACCAGGAGATAGGGGTTATATTCTTTTATGTCAATACCTACATCAAATTTTGCAAGCTCCTGATCTAAATTTTTCTTCTAAACCTCAAATTGCAGGTCATACTTTCCTTAACGTTCTTAAATACTTGTTTTTCCTCGACTTTAAGTCACAGAATGCATTTTTATGAACTTGCTTGCTCTTTTTTTGTTGTTTAGTTGGAGTCTCACTAATGGCACACTCTGTCACCCCAGCGTCAGCCTGCTGGGCTCCAGCAATCTTTCCGCCTCAGCCTTCCAAGTAGCAGGAACTACAGGCACTTGCTACCACACCCGGCTAAATTTTTTTTTTTTTAATTGTAGAGATGAGATTTTGCCAAGTTGCCCAGGCTGTTTTTGAACCTGTGGGCTCAGGCAGTCCTCTCACCTCGACCTCCCAAAGTGCTGGGATTACAGACTGAGCCACCAAGTCAAGCCTGCCTGTTCTTGAACCATCTACTTTTAATACTTGATAAAAGAATATAATTCACATTCTTGCTAGCTACTAAAAGACAGAACAGGTTGAATTCCAGACAAGACCTCCTGCTATACATTGAGTGTTACCCTCATATTTCCTATTTCAATGTGCAAATATCTTTCAATCTTGTAAAACAAATAAAGAAAATAAAAATAAGAAACTTGCCGTTGTCAAAGTATGATTTTCAGATTTTAAAATCATAACTCTCAAACAAAAGGATAGTGAAGATATGGCAAGCTTTTATTTAACTCATTAGTGAGAGGACAAGAGGAAAACAAATCCAGTTAAAAGGAAATTTTTAAAAGTTGGGTTTTAGTCCAGATGCAGTAGCTCACGCCTGTAAACTCAGCATTTAGGGAGGCCAGAGGATCACTTGAGACCAGTTCAAGACCAGTCTGGGTAGTGTAGAGACCATGTCTTTACAAAAAAGTTTTAAATAAAAATTAGACTGGTGTAGTGGCATATTCCTATAGTTTTAGCTCCTTGGTTGGCTGAGGCAGGAGAATACCCTGAATCAGAATTTCAAGGTTACAATAAACTATGATGGTGCCACTATACTCCAGCCTGAGTAACAAAGCAAGAACTTGTCTCAAATATATATGATTTTATATTTGAATTTTATAACCAGTAAAAAAAAATTGGTGAGATGTTGAAATAAGATAGCTAGGTTAGACACAAAACTGGTAAGCTTCTTAAAGAACAACAACAACAAAAAGCATAATTTAGGGGATTATCTTTCCTACTGAACAGTAGAAAAATAATTGTACTTTATCAGTTATTTATAAATTTAAATCTAATTGTATAGAGTTGTCAGAGATCAATAATATGCATTATGCAAAGAACTTTATAAAAAATATGTATAATCTTTAGTAAATATCAACTCAAATACATTTATTTTCTTTAGAGTCAAATAACCTATTCTAAGTGGGCTTGTTGGCAATGCTCAAGAATAAGTTAAGAACCCATTTATGTTTTTCCATTTCCAAGATTTAAGTAAGTATCTTTATATTAGTTCAGTTCTTTTTTACTGACAAATTTCTCTTGTAAATTTTATGAAATCCATTGTATTTGTTTTTTCATGATTCATTTGCTTTTTATGATCATATATTCAACCAATTTCCTCTAATAATAAAAATTTTAAAAAGCGAAATATTGGCATTGATATAATACACCAAATAAAAACACTTTTTGAAATGACATTATTCTTTTTGAAAGTTTAACCAAATAGTAGCGTTCATTGCTCCTTTCTCGAAAATCCTTCTTTCTAACGTTTCTATGTCATTACACAAACCATGTTTTTTTATTTTTTGTGATTTCTGCTTCACCATACATTTTTTCCCCATTGTCTCTTCAATTTCAGCCACACCTTCTGATTCAACAATCCAAAACTTGGGTCTCATATTTCGATTTTTTTTTTTTTTAAAACTACGGGTTCCAGTTCAGGATTAAGCATACAAATGATCATTATATAGGTGAAGTTTGGTCCCCTTCACCTGGTTTGAGATGGGGTACCCTTGATGAAGTGTGCCTCCCATCCCACAGCAGTTTCTCACTTCTGCCAATCCCTTTCTTATAGTATGATGATAATTGTTCAGGGTCCACTTATGAGTGAGAACATATGGTAGCCAGTTCTTTGTTTCTGTGCTAGATCACTGAGTATCATAGACTCTAAGTCCATCCAAGTTGCTGCGAAATTCAGAATTTTGTCCTTCTTTATGGCTGCATAATATTCCATCATGTGTATGTATCACATTTTTTTATCCAGTCCACTTTCAATGGGCAGCCTGATTGGTTCCATGTTTTTGCTATTATGAATAATGCTGCAGTAAACATGTGTGTACAGGTATCTTTTTCACAGAGTGATTTGAGTTCCTCTGGGGTGTATTCTCAGAATGGGGATTGCTGGGTTGTAAGGAAGGTTGATTTTTAAGTCTTTTAGGAATCACTACGCTGTTTTCCACAGAGGTTGTACTAGTTTACAATCCCACCAACAGAGTAGAAGCATTCCCTTTTTTCCACATCCTTTCCATCATCTGTTGTTTTTTGAGTTAGTGATGTTGGCCCTACCTATCACCATACACAAAAAATCAACTCTAAATGGATCAAAGAACTAAGTATAAAACCTCAAACTGTAAGAACCTCAGAAAATGCAGAGACACCCTTATGGAAATTGGAACTGGCAACCAATTCCTGATCAAAACCCCAAATGCCCATACCATATGAGATAAGATAGACAAGTGGTAACTCATCAAACTGAAAAACTTCCTCAAATCAAAAGAAACCATCAAGAGAGTGGGGAGATAGCCCACAGAATGGGAAAAAATATTTGCTAACTGTGTATCTGACAAAGGTCTGACATCTAGGAAGTACAAAGAACTCAAACGTGTTGAAAAGAAAAAAATAAACAGTCCTATTTAAAAGTGGGCAAAAGATATGAATAGACATCTCTCAAAAGAAGACATATGAGCAGCCAACAGATACATGAAAAAATACTCAGCCTCACTAATCATCAAAGAAATGCAAATAAAACCACACTGAAATTTTTGTTTCTACGTAATCTTTCCTTTAAAGAACACTTTTATTCTTTATATTTAAATTATTATTGCTTTTGAAAGCCTATGGCCTATTCTGCTTCAGGAGGCAGAATTTTATGGGTAACTGCCAACTGGACATTTTTAATTGCTACAATTACCAAAGTTCAACATACTGAAAGCTAGAGCTCACATTCAAGCTCCACTTCCCACACAGTTGCTGTCTTCTGTTAATTGCCGCTATTCTGCCAACTCCAGATGTTTAAAATTTTATTGTAAACTTTACCTCTCTCCTTTTCCGCTCCCTACCTCCAATTGTTACATAAAACCTATTAGATAAGCACCCAGTTCTCTGTTGAAATTGCCTATTGCTTCACTTCTCTTCATTATACCAGCACACAGATTAATATATCTCTGCTTCCCACCCCACTATGACCTAGTTGGCTCGCTTTACTGAAGATAGACTCATTCTCTCTGAAATTTCCAGATTAAACATCTTAAAAAATGACTTTCATAATGTCTTCTGCTTAAAAGTTTGCCTGGGCTCCTCCCTGCTGAGATGCTGAAATGCACACTCCATGATTTTTAAGGCTAACCATGATTTGGCCGTGACCTACATTTCTGACATTAGTTTCCTCTTCTTACAGCACTGTAATTGTTTGTTGATTCACTATTCTCATATTTCCTTGTTCTCTCTGTGCCAATGACTCAGCTCATGTTTTCTTCACATTCGTTATTAGAATCCTTCTTCCTCTATGTATATATAACATTTAGAAGGAGGCAGACCTACATCAAAGAACATATCAAAAGTCCTGTCTTCTTTGAAACCAGTATCCATGGTTCAGTCTATTGGAGCAAGTGGTTGATAGTCATAAGTCCCTCACTAGATCATTCACTTTTGCATAATCTTCAATAAATACTTTCAAGGCCAATTTTGTTTGCTGGAAACAGTGAGAATGAGAGAAGCAATGACCTGTGGTCATCGAACTGATATCAACAATAACAAAATAAAAGCCTGCTTTATCTGATGTTATTAACTAAGCTTTACGTATGAAGACAAGAACAAAGAGAAAGCTAGATAGTTAGAAGAGAGAGGAGAGATCTAGGCTAAGATCTAAAGAAAATACAGAACTGGTCCACACAGATCACCAGGCTAGAATAAAAACCTAGACTAATGGCAGTACTGGGAGTGGCAAGGAGAGATAAATACCAAGATTTTTAACCTAACATTGAAGGCAGAGTTTGCAGAATTATTTGCTAAGTTGAATTTGAGTAGGAGGGTAGTAAAAAAAGGGATTTCAAACATGAAAGGTTTTTACTTGAGAAACTAGTACTATGAAGTCCCAATTAAAAGAGGTGGGAAAGCCCAAAAGAAGGGCTGTCATGTTGGGGAAAATCATAAAGTCTGTTTTGAAAATGTTTACTTATATGTGTTTATGATACTTCTTAGTGAGGTTGAGGGTTAGTCAGGTTGCTGTTAGAGTGGATCTCCAAGCAAAGGTCTTGGCTGGAGATGACAATTTGGGAGCTGTCAGCATGTAGAAGGAACTGGAAGCAGTGAGACTATATGAGATCATTTAGGAGCTGAGAGTCAGATAAGTGCAAGATCCCAGTACTGATCTGTAGAATGTTCCAAAACTTAGAGAAGGACCCACTAATAAAGAGACCAAGTAAGAGAAGCTAGTGAAGTATAACGAGAATAAAGGAGTTGTGTTGGAAGACAACTAAAACTTTTCAAAATGGAGGATCACAGAGTTGTTTCAAATGCTGCTGCATCAAGTAAGATGATGACTAATATAATATTGATGGCTAGAGGTTGCCTGAATAGTTTTCTGTCTCCCCTCCCCTCAGTGCCTTTCACAGAAGAGGCATTCAATAAACAGTCATTAGGTCTTTTCCCTTGTCACCGCTGCATCATGTTGCCAGGCAAAAATTTATTGTGACAAGTTTCCTAGTAAAAGTACAGTCCTGGTATATCTCAGGAGTAAATTGGAGGAACTGCATCCAATACATGCTCTAAAAGGTCCTTCAATTAGTATAAATCCTTCAGGTACAATGCCCATTTCTAAGCCTAAAGTGGCTGTGACTAAGTGGCTATAGATACTCATTTCAGTCTATCTTTTATTCATGTAGCTTCAGTCACATTTACAGTTTGAGGAACCTATTACTTCACAATGCCTCCCAAGAGGAGGAAAAAGTTACTAAATAAATCAGTATCTATATTAAGTGCCAGAGAGTATCCCGTATGAACTTTTTTTTCTTTAGGACTTCATGTCCAAAATTCATTTACTATTTCTACAGAGAAACAAGGAAAAAATTGTGTTTTTAACATTCCCAATATTTCCACATAAAAATGCTATATTATCTGATGTTCACAATAGCCCCAAGTAGATAAAAGACTGTGGGTAGCCTAATAAAATCTATTTCCTTAAAAGACTCAGATACATTCTAGTTCCAAGTTCTTATTTTATAGTATTTCAATATAGTCACTGTTGAAAAGTCTGCTTGAGGAATGGACCAAACTTTTTCTCCGCCTGCCTCCTCACAGGCCCAGTGACCTTTATAAATGACAGCAAATCTCTGTTGAATGAAAGATGACGGAAAAGAGGAAAACATTAAGATATTTTGTCCTCCTTTTCTGTGACTTGTTGAAAATAATCATGGGACCTATTTGTCACACTGGAGCGTTGTCTCTTTTCCCGGTAGCATCTGACAGGTTCAATGAAAAAAGTGCGAGTGAAGATGAATTGGCAGCAGTATCATTTCTGTTCTGTCTCCTGGTCTTTCTAATTTTCCCTCAGATGAAATATATATACAATATCAAGTCAGTTAAGTGAAAGAAGCATCTATGGGGAGAAGGAGAATAACTGAGTCCTTTCCCTGGTATAGAAACAGCTATTAAAAAATATCTGTCTCATTCACTTTCAACAGTCCAGTTATACTCCCAGTGTTTATAACTGTGAAATGAAAATGTGTTTTCCCTTGGAAAAGAGAAATGACAGATGGTCCAGGGAGGCAAGGAATTGAGAAGAGATGAAAGGAGGAAACAGAAAACTTAGGCTAAATAAATACTAACAATCATAAACCAAGTTAAGAGAAAAGATTGTATTCTACAGGACACTGTCAGAATAAAATATTTTAAGCTAAAAGAAACAATTCACTCAAGAGTATACAGTAGAAAATGATATGGCCCTGAAAATGACTTCTTGATGAAGTAGGATCACATCACATGTAAAGTAAACTTTCAAGCTAAAGTAAACTTTCAAGTTTCTCTGAATCAACTGGTATTAGTATCCTTTCTATAGTTGTCTTGTCATAGAGCCTAAACACATCAGAAGATAAAATTTATCTCTCAAGTGGTTTATTCTTGTATCGGATACTGCTTTCATAATTTGGACTAATGTAACGTTTATTCATTTTTCCTACTTTAGCTATGATGTGCTATTCAAAGTAAATTCTTATTCTGGTTTTTGGTAAGAAACATCATCTCAAAGTTTTTCTCTTAGTCATACATTTTTGTATGTTTTTGCTTTGGTCTTGTGTTCCATTTATTTTAATCCAGGCATGTCCAACTCATGTGCTGCAGGCCACATGTGGCCTAGGACATCTAGTAATGCAGTCCCACAAAATCTTTTAACATCTTGTGTTTTCTAGCATTTATTTTTTTCATTACCCCATGCGTAACTCCATTTGTGAAGTTCACAAGCATGCCTTATTCATGACATTGCTTTTTGGCAGCACATACATTTGGGGGCAGCTGTTTTCAGTTATGAAGCACACAAGGAAAAAATTCAAACAAACATTTCTGACGAGCACATTAAGAACTCACTAAGAATTGTAACCACTTCCATTGAACCAGACACCAATAGATTAGTTTTACAAAAAGAAGGTCAAATTTCTCACTAGCTTTATATTGTTCTTATTTTTTAAACTTTCTAATAAAAATTAAGAGAAGTCTTATTATGTATATATGCTGACTATATTATATAATTTACATAACTTGTGTGTGGTCCATGACAATTCCTCTTTACTCGATGCAGCCCAGGGAAGTCAAAAGGTTGGACACATCTGTTTTAACCTCTTAATATTGTGCATAGTTGCTAGGCTCTTATCATTGCCTTTCTTAAGCTTAGTAATTATTCAATTCTAAAATATATGCCCAATATTCATAACTCACTTTTGTGTGACTGCTAATTGCCTAAGTTATTATTATTTTCTTAAAAAGGCATTGTTAAACCATATATAAGTAACCCACCAAGTTTTGTTTTGCTTGTTTTGTTTTTTTCCTTTGGTCTCTCATGAACTACTGGTTGATTTTCCACTTGAGTAATTGGATTGCTAAAACTAAATTATGAGCTGGGCTCGGTGGCTCAGCCTGTAATCCCACGATTTGGAAGGCTTAGGTGAGTGGATTGCCTGAGCCCACGGATTCGAGACCTGCCAGGGCAACTTGGCAAGACCTCATCTCTACAATAAAACAAAAAATTAGCCAAGTGTAGTAGTGTGCACCTGTAGTTCCAGCTACTTGAAAAGCTGAGGCAGAAGGATCGCTGGAGCCCAGCAGGTTGAGGCTGCAGTGACCTGGAGCAGCCACTGCACTCCAGTCTGTGTGACAGAGTGAGATTCCGACTCAAACAAAAAACCAAAAAATAACTAAGTTATGGTCAGGTGCAGTGGCTCACACCTGTAATCCCAGCACTTTAAGAGGCCAAGTCAGGAGGATCACTTGAAGTCAATATTTCAAGAACAGCCTAGGTAACATAGCAAGACTCTGCTTCTACAAAAAAATTTAAAATAAATTAACTGGGCATGGGGTCACACACTTGTAGTCTTAGCAACTTGGAAGGTTGAGGTAGAGGCATAACTTAAAGCTCAGAAGTTTAAGACTGCAGTAACTGTGCTCACACCACAGCCCTCTAGCATGGCAGCAGAAAGAGATCCTGTCTCCAAAATAATAATAATAATGATAATTATTTAATTAATTTAATTCAGTGTGAGAAAATTTTAAAATTGATGTAAATGATGTGAGAGTTAAACTTCTTGGAGTGAGACATGACCAGGTATCTTTCTCTGGTCAGTAAATATAAGCAGAGATGTCATTTGTGACTTTTATGCCAGAACATTCCAAAAACCAGAGTGTGTGCTTTTTCCTCCCACCCTGCTCCCTCAGTTGTTATAATATAGAATGCTTTTATGGTATTGTAATAAGATCAAAGCCATTTTAAATGAAGAGTTCATACTTACTGCAGCAGTCTTGAGAGGAAGAAAAATTGACTTTTCTCATAATCTATCCTATTCTGACTGATATCAGCAATAAATTGGAGTGAGTATAAGAATTCCATATCTGAGATTATCAGTATATGAGTCCACCCTACTCAGTCCACCACTACACAGAACAAAGATTGTTTTGATAAAGTCCAGCTAATACACAAAGATTTCATTCACATACACATAACCCAGTATGTAAGTTCATGCAAGGGCCATTCACTGTCCATGGGAAGAAAATAGTTTGATGACATTAGGCTAAAAGCTTCTTAAATTCTCAGTTTTTATAAGACAAAAAAAAAAGAGAGAGAGATATTCTAGAAGAAACTATGTGTTGGAGAAAGTAAAATCTAAAACTTGAATTCCAGAAAAATTTTAGTAATGTAAACAGTATATCAAACTGCTAGATCACTCTGTGTGAGTCTAAGGCCTATAAGAGGATAATATGTAGATAAAATAAAAGGATTTCTTCTTAAGCTCAACCATAGAGACCAAACATAAAAGTATCTTTTCATGTGCCTATTACTTTCACTAAATAGAAACAAACTAAAAGAAATAAATGGAAAATACTAGACTTAATGTCTAAACTCTGATGTATACAATTAATATTTGTAATCTATGTATTTGCTGTAATGTTAAAAATTGTAAGTGGTTTTATTGTTTATGTTTTCCATGGGTTCCCCAATTTTTCTTTCTTCCATGTGATCTCAAGTTTCTAAATTGCAAACAATTTCAACTTCTAAAAGAAAGGTTTCATAATTAACCAATAATTAGTAATTTTAAGGGAAAAAAATGTGGCTTTATTCTTTTGTGGTTGATCCCCATAAACAAAGTACCAATAAATAGGAAGATAAAAATACATTTCAGTTTTTAAAAGTAATTCAGACTCCAATAAATAATTGTTTATAGATTTTGAAAACCTTATGGTGCTACTTAACTGTGTTACTAAAGAAAAAACATTTTAATTCTCCTGAGTATATTTCTTCTCTTGTAACTATGACATGTTCTTCTGATGTGTTTATTAACTAGCTCATATTTACGCATTTTAATAACTTTCATAAAAGGTACAATAAGAAAGAGTGTAGAAGTTGGAGCCAGATGAATTAAAGTTTGCTTCTCTTTGTTTTACTTTTTAGCTGTGCAACCCAGGCAAGTGTGCTAGTCAGGGAAACAGAACCAACAGGAAAAAAAATTATTACAAGGAATTGGGTCATATGATTATTGGAGGCTGACAACTCCCAAGAACTACAGAGGGCTTCCTGAAAGGCCCTCAGGAATCTTCTGGATGCCTTTTCTTGCCTTCTTGATGGGAGGTATGTAGGATGCACATCTGATAATTGACATCAGAGCCTCAGTTATGATCCTGTGCATACCTCCAGACCTGCAGCCCTTTAGACCTGTCTTCTTGGGACTGTCTCCTAGAAGTAGCTTCTAATTTTCAAACCTCCAGAGTCAACTGCACAGAACTCAACAGAAAGATAGGATTCCCCATGGAGAAACAAAGGCCTCCAAAGTACCTTCACTCCATAGCCCTTAATCAAACCTCAAATGAGCATCCAACACAACCAGGCAGCCCTGGTGTGGAGTGTAAAGACCTCACCGAGGTAGGTGGTCCTGCTAAATCAGGCCACCCCAAGAAGAAAATCCTTGCCAAAAAAAATGAGACTTGCAACACCAGCTCTCACAGAACCAGCTCCTCTTGCAGAAGGAGGCTTCTATTGAGGTTAGGCCTCTGCAGGGATGCTGTCCTCAATATGGGGCCAAGACATCTACTATAACTAGGTTTGCATATAGATATGAACCACCAAGAAGAACCTAAACCTTAGTTACTTCCATAAATGTTCTATCTCTGAATATAATCACATTGGAGACTGGAAGTTCAAAATACAAATTTGAAGAGGACACAAACATTCACCTCATAATAGCAAGTTAATTTGTCTCTCTAAAACTAGTTTTCTTCACTTCTAAAAGAGTATACTAAAGCAAACATTCTGAATGCTGTATAAATTAAGATGATTTTGAGAAGTTCCTGAAATAAGAGTATTTAATAAATAGTATATATTTTTATAGTTTATTTTTGTTACATTTATTTGAAAAAAAGTCTATGATAATGTTTACTGTTTATAATTAATTGGTAATTTGATTTATTTTGAGAGAATTTGTGATGTTGCTATGTTTGCTCTGTTTTAGAGTTTCTATGGTTAGATATTTTTTCTTCTTTTAGAGTTTGGATAAATATTAGATGCCATTTATTGAAATTAATTAATTTTATTTTTTCATGTAGTTATTCACTAATTATGGCATTTATTTAGGAATATAACATAATGTAAATTTTTTATTTCCAAATTGCTAATATGGTTACTTAATTACTTTCTGAATATTAACATGGAAAGATGAAAAAAATTAATCAAAATAATTATCTGCAGCTAAAGGCAGAAAACAGGTGGAAGAACAGGAATAAAAGAAAGTTTTGTAAAATTGTAACTTATTTTATTTTAACATTGGAACTTAGGTAAATGTTTTATATGTTAAAAATCAGGTCACAAAAAAGTGTGTATGTGTAAAGGGGAAGATATTTAATATAATAACAGTGGCTTCAAATTACAGAAATAAAACAATTTTTTTATACTACTTTAAAGTTTTTTCTGTATATACCTAGAATAATGTAGCCTAATGATATATATAGCTTCAAAGAAATATAGCTAGTAGATTATTTCAATAAGTATGTTGTAAAAAAAAAGGCAAGTAAATAAATTTGTTAGTATTAGCAAGAATCAAGATATTTATCAAAAGAGAAATATGATATAAATATAAATTTAAAGAATTTAAGGAAAAATTTGATATCTTAAATTTGAATTTGAAATACCAGAAGAAATATATCAATGGTATTTTCCTTAAAAATATTAACATCCAAGCCAGGCTTGGTGGCTCAGCCTGTAACTCCGCGCCTTTGGGAGGCTGAGGTGAGTGGATTGCTTGAGCCCGCTGGTTCAAGACCCGCCTGGGCAGCAAGACCTCATCTCTACAATAAATCAAAAAATCATCCAGGCGTGGTAGCACATGCCTGTAATTTCGGCTACTCGGAAGGCTGAGGCGG